>NC_048900.1:26961834-27037374 GCF_011077185.1 Oxyura jamaicensis | reverse complement strand
AGAATAGAATAGAATAGAATAGAATAGAATAGAATAGAATAGAATAGTTGGAAGGAATCTTCAAAGACCATCTAGTCCAATGGCCTTCAGGGCTAACCAAAAGTTAAAGCATATTAATCAGAGTGTTGTCCAAATGCCTCTTGAACACCAACAGCCATCATCTCAGCCATCTTCACGACAGAGGTCGATTAGTTGCAAGCATGTATTGAGAAAGACCTCAATGTGAAGGGATAATTTGAGGTAGAGCGGCCATCTGAAGGAGTACCTGATAACTGCATAAGCAAAATGGGTTGCTCTGACACAGAATAAAGACAAGGAGATGGAAGGAGCTTGCTCATCTAAAGAAAGAATTGCTGAAGATAACATTCTCAAAGAAAAAGCGCATTAGGAGAACCTAACAGGTCCGCTGCCAAATCAGCAATAAGACCATTTTCCTGCCCAGGGAAAACTCTGAACTTGTAACCTCCAGGCTCAGCTAGTAAGCAAATGTTTGCACAAAAAGCACAATAACAATTGTTTTAAGCAAAGATGTAGCAATCTACATGGAACTTTGAGTAGCAGATAAAATTTGTTCCTAACCATTGTGGTTCACAAGACTTCAGATCTATTGTAACCACTTTATGACCGTGAAAAATGTCATGTTGTCACTTTACTAAGCCCTGCAGTCATATTCTAAAAGCATGACCCATCACTTGACTTGAAGAAAATATCTTGTAAGCTTTGGCACTCTGAGGTACATGACACATATCCTGACTCAGAAGATGGTGACACACATTCACCAGCCAGTCTACTACAATATAGCGAACAATTTGACAAAGTATTTTTGGTCTTGCTTTTTTTTTTTTTTTTTTTCCAAATATTCAGGCCTGAAAATGCACCTACTGAATGGTTCTTCCAAACCATCCACTCCCAAAGCAACGTTCAAGCAAAAAAGAAAGCAACGTGGCACCCTGACAAATGATATCCCCATACTTGCAGCAGAATTGGTCTGTTTGGCTAACCAGGAGGTGACACAGGACAACAAACAGTGTTTTGCTATGGGTAAGAAAGCATCCAAGCAAAATTTTACCAGTGCAGCAAGATTTAACCGGTCTGCATTAGTGGCTTCAATAAGTGCAAATTGAGTACAAGGAAAATACACGATATTTGAAGGCAAATTAGTCTCAATCAAACACAAATCTAAATTATGTAGTGTTGGCCAAACTCTCTCAAGTTTATGAATGCTGATGGCGCACATTTCTTCTCACAGAATGCTACAAATCATTTAGCACTGTTTCAGAAAGAGACAGCATTACAGTTGTGTAATACTACTGCTTCATCCTGCCTCGCCAAACTTCCCTCCTCCTTCACCCTCATTTTAAAGAGCTTCCAAAGACTTGTTTCTTTGAGCTGTCTTAATACTTCTTCCCCACCAGTACAGAAATACCAGGGCTGGCGAGTTGTTTTAAAGGCCTTCAGGTTGGGATGAGGTTTGAGGTTCAGCATTTGACAGTGAAGCAAACACATCAGCATCTCAGGTATTTATTGGGTGGACAGGGAGAACATTTGTCAGCAAACTCTCATTTGCATGTATGCTATGGAGCAGCAACTTTAGACATATGCCTAAGAAGACAGCTATTTCTGTCCTTGAGGGATTACCAGCACCAGTGGTCACCCAGTGAGCTGGGAACTCTGCAAGTCCTTGAAAGGCAACAGAAAGGGAAAAAAAAAAAAAAAAAAAAAAAACAACAACAACAAAAAACTCCCCGAGCTTAAAGTGGATTAAATCAAAGAGTAGCAAAGAGTTTCCCTGTGTAAATCTGCTGAGGTCCCCTAACTGGTAACTTCATCCCTTCTGGGATGCCCTGTGTTAGAGGACGGAGTAAGTTGTGGCTGGCAAGCACGTTCCCATTCTGCATGGGCTCAACGCAATACAGTCAAGCTTCTTAGGCAATAGATAATAAATAAATAGCGACTAACTAAATAATAATACATGCTGAGATTTCTCACAAACGTCTGCTCTGTTTAGCAGTAGGCAGTAAAGTGTAAAGCACAATTTAGCAGTAAAATAAGGACCAAACACCAGTGAACAATGTCTAAGCTCTCTAGTGAAATGCTTTTCTGTAACTTGTGTTACATGCATGATAAACTGAATCAGCTCTGAATTCCTGCCCCAACTGGATACGAGGCAGGGGAGTAATTAAAACAGCATAAAACAGTAGACCATGTCAAGAGTAATCAAAATTTACAAGCTCAATAGATAAAGATTGTTTTTTTTCCCAGAAGCTAAGAGTAAAGCTATCAGAGCATTATAGGACAGCTACAAAAATCTAAGCCTTCCCACTTATTTTACAGAAGACAGCAGCAGATTTATTCAGAACTACCAAACATACAGCATGCTGCCCCGGCCGCGTTGGCAGATGGCCCATTGCCCACGAAAAAAATCGCACAAAGATTTCAGTGTACGGAGCCCCAGACCGCGATGGTGTGAACTGGAGAAGTACCGGGGACCGAGCAGGGGCAGGAACTCGTAAGACCGGTGGGTCCCTGGGCTGTATTGCAGCAAGCAGACTGCTCAGATGGACAAATAAAAGCTCGTGAGAATGAGCCTGTCTCTGTTTAATATATTTGTTCTAAGGCGAAGTTGCACAAACTGTCCCTCTGCTGCCTTCTTAGAGGTGCCGAAGCCAGCCCAGATAAACCAACGCTATTAACGGGCTAAAAGGAACATTTGCTGCATTTATTGCTGGCTTCTATTACGCAAATTAAGTCTTATGAAAGTCAGCATCATGCTGAGGATATAAGATATCAAATGAAGCCAGCCTGAGAAACAGGATTTTCCTAAAACCAGATTTTTCAATTTTGAGGTTTTCAATAAGAACAAGTTTTGTTTTGTTGCTTTAATTAAAAATTCCATTTTAATAAGGATTCTTTTTCTTCTGGGGAAGAAAAAAAAAAAAAAAAAAAAAAAAAAGCCCCAAACATAAACCAGAATGAAACTTTGCAGTGGAAAACTACGGAGCAGATCTATCTCATGTGTTCTTGTTCCTTCTTTGATTCCTGGTCACACACATCCCAGGAGAACCTCTTCCATATTTCAAGGCAGACAAATGGCTTAGACATGGAGCATGAGCAACCATGGGAACTTGGTGTTGTTTTGGTGTTGTTTTGTCCTGATGTCTCGATGTTGAGCAGATGCTTTTCCAGAGGTGATCCTGCACTAGCACACAATTAGTTGGTCTCCGTACTAGGGTACCCAGTGAAATCTAACAGATTGAAGATGCCAGCCTAGATCACCTTGGAGACCTCCATGCCCTCCTCACGTAGGACGGGGCTCAGCTGGAGGAGGTTGCCTTAGCCCCAGCCCAAGCTCACGGTGCCACCAGCTCCACGTCCCAGGGGCCACACTGGCAGCAGGAGCTGCAGAAGGACCCTTCCATGCCGAGCTGCCAGGGCCCCATCTGTCTGCCTCCATTCCACCAGCCCTGTGTCTGTGTTGCAGTAGCACCTAGTGGCCAGGGCTATGAAAACTCGGAGGAAGCATTGCTGCCAAAAAAACTAAATACGGTTAAGCTAAAACAAGAAACAACAGGTGGACGTAAGTGACTGATGCAGCCAGCACAAGGTAACTCAAGTTGACACTAAAGGCCTAACTCTCATGTGCAAGTGAGAGTAAAAATAATTTACATCCTGTGCTTGCTGGCTCGAGAGACCTTAGCATAAATGAGAATTCAGTCCTAAATGCTCAATGGGATCCAGGCTTCAAGAAAGATTTCAGTTAGAGAAGGGGCCTGGGTTCTACTTTGCAGTGTGTGAACAGCTGAATGGGCAATTCATATTATTTTCAGAAATGTCATGATGGGTTTTGTTTCATTTCGCTTTTTTTTTCCCTTTAATAAGTTCACTCCACTTATTGGGCTGTAACCAGGGGACCTGTAAAGCCTGCTGAGCTAAGATCAGCACTAATCATCCCACCAGAAACACCCAGTGGAAAACTGAGAATGCAGAAGGACGAGGTGTTGTTGAAGACCATGGATCGTGCATGGTGAGCTACGTCTGGGAAAAATATCCACTGTCGTATCCTCCTAAAAACAGGGCGGGTGGTGGTTCTTAGGTACTGGCACTGCATCTGCCTAGCTCAGGAATGCACAATCTAAAAGCAAACTGAGGTAGAAGAGAGTATCATGACAGTAGTGTATCTGATGACTACATTGTCTTTTGCCTTTTTATTGTTTGGATAGAGCAGGGGGAAACAAATGTCACCCAGAATTGCATGGATGCAGGTACTGAAGCTGCTTCTCTGCATCATCTCAAAGCTGTCTTGCTGAACAAGACTGGATCAGAGAGGTCTCCTGGACACACACGGCTCACTTCATGCTATTAGCTCAGTCTCTGCTCTTCTGGCGTGCTGTCTGGATGCTGTCTGGATCAAGCAGCTGCCTTTGGGGTGGGGGAAGCAAACAACTTGCATTCACGCTCTGTCCCTCTGGAAGAAAGGGAAGGAGCCACTGGCAAACCCAGACTCAGGAACTGCTACCGAGAGGAGAACAGCTGCAGCCAGTGACAAGAAAAGTCATCACTCCTTGTCCTGCCACGCATCTGCCTTGTCCTGCCAGTCATCAGCCCGTAGCAAGAGGGATTCTAGGTCTTTCAAACCCAACAAACAGATTTCTGTGCAGAAATTCCCTTTCACAGACAAGATCAATAAAAAGAATTGATGACAGGGACTTGGAGAAGGAAAAACAGTCACCATCATGGGCAGTTCTGCTGGAGAGGGATGATCTGGGCTAAAATGCAGAGATTACCTCAGTCCTGGGCCTCAGCAGATCCTAAAAGGGAGTTGTGTAAAACAGCCCATCACTGGGATGGCTGGAAAATGTATTCCAGGAATTACTGCAAGACTCTGCTCCTCTGCTCTGCTTACCTTCTTCCAATAGAAAGAAGGGGGAAAAAAGGAGAGGGAGAAGGAGAAAACTGTTTATCCTAGAAGCACACTGTTTTAAGATATTTTTTTCTTTTTTTGTTAGTGATGAGAAAAATGGTCAGAGGGAAAAAGAGCTCATTTCTGTCATCTGCTGCCACCATCTGCAAACCTGGCAGCAACATCTTTGGAAGTCTGAATTAAATCCACCCATTTCTCTTGTACCAGTACGGCGGGCAATATGAGCCAGCAACAGGGAAGCTGGCGTGGGACTAAGGACCCAAAAGGGCCAGCATGGACCCAAATTCTGCTGTTGTTGCTATCATCAGCCTGCCCCACCAAATAAATTATTTTTTCTTCCATTTCTCTTTCTGTTGCTTGGCCTCCTCTGTGCAAGGTTGTATTACTTGAGAAAGACGGTGCTGGAGAGACCTTGATAGCCCAGGGGCTACGAGTGAACAGAGCACGGGGCTACACATGATCAGAGCCTATCATTGCCCATCACCAAGGCTTCCTGATGTGTGAGCTGGCCTGTTGCAGAGTGTGGAGGCTGAGAAAGAAAGCAGAGCTCACGTAACACCGTGAATGTCCAGCCTGGATCGAATCCTCCAGTAGAGGCTGCAACACAAATACTAGCAACACAGCATACTTTTTCTTGCCCTACTGGTTCCAACTTGGACTGGGACCAGATGTACCAATTTTCAAGAAGAAAGGCTGCCCATGCTATTCTTGAAGCAGCAAGCACCCCAAATCCTATTTAATGCAGTGCCTAGATGCCACAGACCTATTTATCCAAGTTCTCTCACTTGGATTTTCAAGCTCAGCTGGTTCCGATAACCATCTGACCTCCAAGGCCCAATGCAATCATAACCCTGTCTCCCACCCTTCACGACTGCACCCATCACTAATGTTTTCCTTCTGGAAATGTGTTTCTTCTTATGCCTAAAGATTGTCTTGCAAATAAAGTTTACACGAACGGAGTGCAGACACTTAACATTTTGACTTAAACAGCGTTGCATTTATGGTACTGAGATAAAGCTCATTTAACATTTTTCAAGGTTTGGAGGCATCCTGGCATTTGAGATTAGCAAGATGGGCACTGGTGCTACTGACGGATGTTTGGTAAACTGTTTGCATAGCTGGAGATAAGGGATTTACTACCCAGAGTATCTGTGAAAATATGAGGAGATACAAACATATCAAAGTTGCACAGAGAACCCATCCTCCCTTGGACTTCGGTCTTAGAGGAAACAATTTTACTACATTCTTGCTGAACGTAGTATAAATACTATTTGTTCGGGAGTTATGTCTTTGAAATGACCTTATCCAGGCTCCTACAAAGAGGTCATACATAGATTCACATTATACCATGCTGATCTGCCAGAAGTCGGGTACTGAGCAAAGCAGAGTGCTTTTATTTCTACTTAGCTCTGAGTCATTACAACATCTTACCCTGCAGTCCCATTATTTGCAGTTCTGATGGGTAAGGTCACTGAAAAAAATTGTCACTCATGGAGAAGACAGCCTCCTGACAGACCTGAAAGGTCAAATTACTAAACATCTTTTTTAGCTTCTGTCTTCACCAGCAAATCTTCCTCCTAGACCTCTGCCCAAATAAGAATTGCTTGGGGAAGAAAGGGATAAGCCACAGCGGAGGAGCAACGAGGTAATGTGGGGAAGGTATAAATATCCACATCCATGGAGACGGATGGTTTTCACCTGAGGGTACAGGAAGAGATGGATTATATGACTGTGAGGCCACCATTTATTACCTGCAAAAGATTACAGTGATTAGGGGAAGTCCTTAACGACCAGGAAAAGGCTTATTATTACCCCCAACTATAAGAAAGGTGAGAGAAGGATCTCAGGCAGCTGCTTTCTCTCTATTCCTGGAAGGACCACGGAGTACATCCACTGGAGTTCACCTTCACACACAGGAAGGACTAGAAGACAAACAGGGAACAGCCAACACAGATTTATAAGGTTGCACACGACCAGTCTGATTGCATTGCTCACCTCTGCAGGTCCCCTCCAACCAACCTCTGTGTAGCTGTGAGATTCAGACAGGCGCATCCCCTGAACAAGAAACTGTGCTAGGAAGGAAGAAGGCAAAAGCACGGAGAGACAGAGCCCTTCGGGTCCTGGCTCCAAGTGCTTCATCTGTCCCTTAGTCCCCCATATAGAAACAGGACAGGACAGAGGTAATCCCAGTGCAAGGGGTGGGTGGGACCTAGGCAAGGTCCAAGGAGGAACTGGTCACCTGGCTCGTTAAGGGTAATGAAAACAGTGAGCTCTATAGCCCCTTCTGCCTTACTGCCCCCACAGAAACCTGGTCTTGGCAGCTTACTGGAAATACTTACTAACATGTGAGAAGATCTCTGGTAATAGAGACACGAGATGAATAACTGACAAAACTGAGAACCACGGCCAGACAGGCTTTCGTAGTAAATAAAAACAGTTCTTTGTCATGAAAAGGAGGACCGGCTCTTTGGCAGGGCCTGGTGACAAAGCAAAATGCCATATGTGAGAAGACAGCCCTCAGAGGCTAAAGGCATCTGTTCCGATGTGCCTGAGAAGTAACCCGGTGTTCAGCTAAAAAAAAAAGCCAAAGAAACCAGTGACCCTCAGGGCCGAGCAGCCCCACTTTCCAACGAGGCACCTTGGTTTGCAAAGGCTTGTGCCCAGGAGATCCCAGCCACACTTCTGGCACTTCGTTTTGTCCTCTGCGGGCAGGGCGGCCGCCCAGCAGGCCTGCCTCTGGTTCGGGCCTCCCTTCCCACTCCCCCACCCCCTGTTGTTACTGAGCAGGGCTCTTCTGTTTCGTCTCACTTCACTTTTATTATGGCAAAGCCCTATAAAACTATCAAGTAGAGCTGGCTGAAACACAGCATTTCCAGCGCATTGAAAACGCAGGGTTTAAAAAATACATATATAATTTGGTTTTGATCCAAATTGAACAGAAACTTCTTACAGTTCTTTTTTTTTTTTTGTCAAAAAAAAAAAAAAAAAAAAGAGAGAGCAATTTCCAGGAAGCCAGAAGCTCCCCAGGCCCTGCCGAGCCTCCCGGTGAAATGCACGTCAAAGCTTGTCAGCTCCAGCGGGCAGCTGCGGAGCTCCAGCGCCCCTGGCCCTGGGGCAAATCCACCAGGTGCATCCGCTGCGGAGCCAGGGATTTGTACGCGCTGTGCTCCTCCTGTCCCAGATGGGATCTGCCAGGAGCACAGGTGGCTTTCCTCAAGCCTCCTTCCACAGGCATTGGGAAACGCAACCGTGCTCAGCACCGTTCCAGCAAAACGAGCCAAGCTCAAGGAACGATGTTTCATGGGAACGCTTCTGACCGGCCCAGCTCTCTGGGATAAGCCTTCTAAGAAGGAGCTTGCTGGCTGACGGAGCGTTTCCATTGCATGGGTAGCTGATCCATCTGCAACGTGACTGCCTTGCATGAGCGTCCAGTCCAAGGGATCCTCTCCTATTTAAGCTGGCTGCCAACAACTGTGACTCCACGTGGAAATGTCGAGATGACGACCACCCCATCAGCGCTAATGGTTACAGGGGTGATGTCAGCGGACGACAATTTTGAACATCTAAGCTGCTGTCTTTAAAAGCAGAAGAGCCTGGTACCATTTTATGACCTCGCTGGGTGTATCTTCCCTTCATGTGCTTAGGCCCAGCGATGAAAACATCCATAAATTGTTTGGATGACTTTTAAACAGATTCTTCTGAGGCAGCCCATATGGATATGACAAGCTGGCGAACCATGCAGCGTGCTACAGATTGGCATCATACCGGCAGCTCCTTCCCATAAAATGGGCAGCTTTTAGACCCATACAGCCGCACTTAAACCAGCTTTTTATCTCATTTGTTCTGCGTCATAACTCTCCCTCCAAGCACCATAAAACACTGTGGCAATACCACAAAGTAGAGGCCAGCCACACATTTTAGAGTCATCTGCCTGGTTGTCACACTTCTTAAATCAATATTCCATGACAAATATCTGCTTTCTGCAGATTTCTTTTTAATGCCACTCTTCCTCCACACCCACCCCAGAGCCCCTGAGGAGGCACATCCATGCCCTGAGCTCATTTTCCCATGACGAATCTGCAACCACTTCCAGCCACTACGTGCTTGTTGAGGGCTGCAGGTGCAGCTCTGGCACTTCCAGCCATCTGGAAATGGGACCAAAAGGGACATGTAGGACTCCCCCTGCCCTGGAGATCCCCAAACATGGCACTTCACATTGATAAGCAAACAAAGCAAGCAACTCCAGGAGAACATCTGCCATGTGGGCTGCAGAAAGGGACAGTGACACAGCCAGATCAGTATTTCTAGGCCACCTTTTCCTTTAATTTACATGAAAGAAAATCCAGAAATACCAAAATTTCCATATTCACCCTGCTCAGTTCAGCCCCACGGCAAACCCAAGAGCAAACCAGGACTAACTGTATGTCCCATCTAGCACCTGAGAGTGCCAGTTCCCTCTGCTCAGTAGATGTTGCCCATCACAGGACCTCAAGAGTTAAAGTACCCAGATAAGCATTAACCTCCCGAGAGAGAGGGAGAAAGACATCTGCTTTTTATTTCTGTAGCCCAGCATCTCTGTGCGCTGGTTTTGAAATATCTGCATTCCATATAAAGCAGAGAAAAGTCCTCATAATTTATGCAATGATACACCAACGCATTAAAAGGGTTATATTTTACTCTAATGAGAGAGGGAAGGTATCGTTTCCTTCACATAAGGAAGGAAGAGTTGTTGTAATAAATGCCAAATGGGCACCTCTTAATTCCTGTAAGGGCAAGGAGATTATGACAGAAAAGACTTCGAGTTCCAGCTACCTGTTACACAAATCTTTACCAAAAGATATTGAGGTATTGACCCTCAAGGACATCTTGGGAACTAAAAGATGTTGCTTTACTTGAATGAGGTTTACCAGGAGAAAGGCATGCCTGAAACTCCACCATCTTTCTGCGGAACTCTTTGCAAAGGAAATCCAAAGGGAGTACAAGAGCCGGTCCTGACAGACAACTCACTATTAATGGCTTTTATTCTTTTTTTGATTCTTCCAGCAAAATGAAGTGAGAGCTCAGCTGTAGATTTGCCCACACAACTCCTTCTCTCACTGACTGTACTAAGTGCGTGGTTCTTGGAAGGGCCCATGAGGCCCGCAACGTTGGCTTTGCAAGAAGATCCTCTCGTGGCCATGCAAAAGCTACACCTAGAAGCTGCTCTGTCGTTTGGGGGATTCACGCTGCTACAAGAGAGTAGAAGTATGAGTCCAGCTTTGTTTTTCCTTCCTGGAGGTCCTTTGTCCTCCGTCAACAGGAGGGAGATACAATCAAGTCTCATGAGCTGGTGGCTATGAAATTGCAGATCTGTTCAAATACAAATGGTAGGAGAGGCTACAGGTGAAAGAGAGCAATCAAAGAGCAGCAGCAATGTAGGAGAGGACGTTCTGTTCTTTGGACGATTCCCCACTGGGAGAATATAACTTTTAGAGACAACATGAATAAATGGAGATGCTCATTTCTCCTGCAGTGCTATGCTGCTTTTAGCCACTGATGGGGAATGTACAGAAACAAAGGAAAAAAAGCATGTTTGAGGGGCATATGGAGAGGGAAGAAATCAAATGAAGTGGAAATTGCCTTAAAACGTACCCTGATCATGCTGCCGATTCTGCCACAGCCTTTCTGTGTAATATGGTGTTCATATATTTGAGCATTTAAGTAAGTTACCATGAGAAGCACTCTAATTTATGAATTTCAGCGTGATTTACGCTGACCCACAAAAGCAGAGTTAAACAACTAAAGGCCAACGTACCCTAGATTTTCATTCTAGGAACACTTTAAAAATACTAAAATAAGGAAATAAAGGCAAGATGAAATTTCAGTTCCACTCTGACAGACTGTCTTAGAGATGACTATAAAGGTCCATTCAGCCAAAGATCACACTTGCATTGCAGGAAGTCCTCTTTATGCACTGTTAATTACTTCAACAATCTATAAAATTAATGGCTAAATGAACCACATTTATAGAGATTATATTTCAGATATTATTTACATCTAACAGAATATCCTTTGTTGGTAATTATGAGATTTATGAACTGTTTGGAACAAAATGGACACACCCCAGGGAACCTGCTCCAGCCCCACAAACGCACCACAGACGCGTGTACACATCGCTCATTCAGTCTGATGCTGCAGAACTGCACCGAGGGAGAGGCTGTTCACTGCCCTTTTCAGCTTTCCTAAAGCCTGCACTTTGTGCTCGTGCAGAGCAGGCGAGCTCACACACTCACTGTTTCGAGCTGAACACATCCAAGACACAGATTGGGGCTGCTCTGACATGCTGAAGGACACTTCTTTCCCTGCCAAACTCCAGAGACCAAGGTGAGACGCATCTCCAACTTTGCCTAAGAGCTCTGCTACCTGCAGACAACATATTCAGTCTAAGATATTCATTTTTAAAAGAAAAAAAATAATCTGTCTTCTTTTTGACTAGAAATTTCCATTTTAGTGACCATTTATGCTGTCACGGCTAATTTCACAGCTCTGACAAGCTAGAAGGGAAAGGGAAATCTTTCCGGCTTAAAATTATGGGGAAGAAAATGTAGTATCGTGCATTTGTCAAGATACTTGTCACCACACCCAGCCCCCTGTCAGTCAGAATTTCAGGGACACAAGAGTGTTGTCTCATTTCACTTGGGGGGAACTGAGGCATGGAGTGGGACAGAGCACCCTGCCCGAGGCCAAAGGGGAGGTCTGTCCCCAGGGTCTTGTGGCTTCCCACATGTCAAAGGTTTGGTTCAGCCTTCCCCTCTGTGTGTATATGCAAGTTTGGAGGAGACTGAGCTGGTTTTCACTACCTCCCCTGTGTGAATGCAGCATCACCCTCCTGCACAGCCACAGCCGATGCAGCTGGGTTAGCTGCACAGCTCCTCTTACCCCGCTGCTCACCCACACCAGGTCCCCAGGGAGGCTACGCACAGACTAAGGGAGAATCAAAGGATCCAGGCAGAGGGAAGACAGGTACAAGCAATGTCACAGGTCAGCTCGGCCCCTCACTGCAGACCTTCTCCCTCGGTGCAGCTCTGCAAACCCACTGCCAGCCACCTGTGGAGGCAGGGGGGATGAAAGGCATGGCTGGCTCGCTTTGATCCACAGACCAAGCCCCGAAATGAGCTCTCGCTTTCCTCCACAGTAGTGCTGAGTGGGTAGTTCACAAAAGGTGATTTATGGCCCCCTTTCACCTTTCTCCCTGCCTATGGTATGTTCGTGGAGATTGGCCTGAATGCAACACGTGAGGTTTGGACGTTAGCATCAGAGAGCTTTGCCACGTAGTTGTGACCAGTCACAGCATCCACGTTGTGTTTGGTTTTGTTCCTGTTTGGGGGAGCTGCCAAATTAGTTGAAAATATGTACTTGCCTTGTCAGCTTTTAAATTTGGTTTCCAAATGTAGCTATGTGAGCTTGAAATCAGCATTCAGAGGGCTTCCAGAGCAATAAAAGTAGCACCGGGATATTAGCAGAAAGTTAACCCCAAATGGGCACAGCTGAAGCAAAATTAAGTAAAAAGTTGGGATACCACAGCATCATAAAGAAATGCCACCTTTCCTTCAAGTATTTCTACAGCGCTGTCTATACTAAAATCATCACGCTTCCACCTCTGTCAAAGCCATCTGTATATGAAAGCTTGAACTAGCTCCCCGGCTGGTGGTGCTGATGGTCACACACATGCCTTGAGAGCTAAGTGGGTCATGGTGTCAGGCTCTTGAATTGGGAGCAGGTTTGGAAAATGGGCAGACCCATCTTTGGGAGGCTAAGAGGGCAGCCCGGCCCTTGGCTGGGGGTAAAAAGAGATAACCGTCCAGGTGCCCCAGTGTCAGGGCTCACACCACCAGCAGGACCAGTCACCCACTTCTTTTTGCAGAAATCTGTAGCAAAAATGAGTAAAGAAAGATCTCACAATGGACAAGGGAGAAAGCCACTTTACATTTAGCTCCTTGTTTTTACTCAAGAAAATTTCATCCTGTCAGCCTGAAATCTTCCGAGGTATTAAGAACTTCTTCCAGCATCTCTTCCCCCATCTGTGACACAGAAGTAAATCTTCCTCTTCCGTAAGTCTCCCTCTTCTCTTGACTCCTTTCATACATTCCTTCACTTGGAGATCCAGGCTGTCATCCAGTCCAGGCCTCTTTTCATGCCAGACTGTTCAGGAAGACTTTTATTCCCTTAGAAAAATGCTGAATTTCCCTCTCCTCTTCTCCTTGCTTACTTTTTCAGACTGAGCTGCCACCTTCCTGTTGGAGCTATTCATTTTCCCTGTTGCCACACTCCACGTAGGTTCCCGTTTCCCTTCTGCTGCATTCAGGTTTCCACCTGCCAAATTCAATCTTTCCCTTTCTGACAAGTTTATTTAGACTCTTCTTACGCTTTACCCATATTACCCCCCCTCCCCTTTTTGGCTGGTATTTTCCAGATTGGACAAACTACCCATTTCTTTCATTTCAAACACAGACAGGCATTTCACATGCTTTATATAAACCTGTGTGCACGTGCCTGAGTTTGTATTAATATAAATGCAGATACAAGCCAAAGCTTGTATTTCCAAGCAGGAACAGAAGTACAACAATAAATTTCCCCTTTTCATATCCACTTAAGTGTAACCCCATTTAAAGAACGGTAATTTATAGAGTGAACACATAAACCAACTCCATTTTTTCCTCACATAATGGGAAATTGGGTAAAGGGAGAAAGAAATACAATTCCTACATTCCCAGGGAATTTTCAAGGACTTTCTGGGGACAAAGTGCCATGGAGAAACATGACCCACACACCATGCTTTGCCTGAGGACCACTCGGGTGAATGAGAGCTTTTCTAACTCCTTCAGTGGCCCAGGACCCCACTTGGAACACCAGGTCTAGACCCAGCAACTTCCCACTGTCCTTGGAGCCCTGCTGGCTCTCCTTACTGTGGGCAGGCTCCAACGAGGCAGACAAGCTGCTCTCCTACCAGTTTGCAAACCCTACACAGGCTGCATCCTGCACACCCAGATTCACTTCTGACAGGCATTTTAAAGAGCTTGCTTTGAAACAGCAGGTAAAGTCTGTTGCCATTAGCCATTTTTAAGAGCACACAAGGCTTTAAAACAACAGTCAAAGGAAAGAATAATTAAAGACATAAGTATACATGAGAACTGGGATAGAGTACAACATGGACTTGCCAAAGATAGATATCTAATTCATCTGGCTTCTTTGCTAAAGATTTCCTAGAGGACATGCAATGAATCCTATTGGTCTGGACTTCAGTAAAGTATGTCATAGAGGGCCCCATGGAAAATGGCTCTTTACAGAAGAAAATGGGAATTTGTACAAGATCCGGAAAGTATGCGAAGTAGTGATGTGTATGAAAGGCAACACATTATGTGAAAAGGAAATTCTTGGCTAAAAGGAGTGACTGTTGGAGCTCTCCGGTGTTGGGTCTTAGAAATTTATCTTGCAGGGTTCTCTCATTAATGACCATGGCATGTAATGTAAGAAATGTGCTAATGAAACTTGCTGATCAACCCAGTTTCAAAGATACTGTAAAGAGGGAGGAGAGCAAGAAGGTTGACACAAACCGGATGATCTTGAGACCAGAAGTGACAGAAAACGCGCACAGATTTGAGGTGCAAGGTGTGAGGCAATGTATTGCTGGAACTTCACACGAGTGGAAAGACCCAGATGCACCAAAACCACGTCCCGCAGACAGCAGGAAGCAGTAACTCTACTGTATAAAGTGCTGTGGCCAACTGGATGCAAGCAAAGTAAATTCACAGTGCAACGTATGAAAGGAATGGCTCTGGGAAGAGCAGGAGTGGGAAGCACTTTCTGCAGAAGAAACTAGAAGAGGATGGAGCTTGAATAACTAGTAAATGTTTATGGGATTTTATTCTCTATGACAGTAGTACCCTGGCCAGCCAACTACTTTGCAGCATTTCAGTACTCAATCTAATTTAAATACTAAAACTTTCCCAAACTAAGTGTTCTGCCCTCTCTTTGTTAATCGTCTCCTCCTCAAAGCAGACCTCCAAAAGAGAGGAAAGGCCTCCCTCCCAGGGTGAGACCAACGGGATTTTGTGCTTCTCGAGCCCACGCCCATCACTACCAATAGACTAAATGAGCAGGCAAGTTACTGAGGCAGAGGAAACAGTAGTAAGCCACAACCGCTCTTCCTGGGTAATGAAAGATGACTGATGAATTATTGCGTCCCAAATCAAATGTGGTTTAAAGGAAGCTATGGGGTTGAAGTACACAGGCCAGAAAACCTCCAGGAGTGTCTTGTTCTGCCTGGGAATAACGGAATAATTTTGACCAGACAAAAGCTCTAACAGGCTGCTAAACTGAAAGATGCTTGTTTGGATCATCAGCCCACCAGTGAAGGATCAGAACCTCCTGCCACTGATACCAGCCTTCAGTGCCCGCCTTACAGCCAGCTGAACCCAGCCTCAAGCTGAGTGCTCCCCTCCTGTTAGAAACTGAAGCCCCTTGCTTCAAAGGTGAGGAGCAGCTTTGGGGCCGTCACCCAAAGGAATTCGGGCCCTTTGCAGACCTGGCTTCCAAAGGCCCTGCAAGCCACTGAGGAGAGGGCCCAACAGCAGGGACCGAGCGGAGGCTCTGCCTGCAGGTTTGTGAAGCTGCCAAAGCAGCCAGATGAGTGTCAGCCAGGGAGGGTGACAGCAAACATGAGGCCCCCCAAAAGCCACGAAGTACATTAACACCAGCAAGCTGTTACAATCCAAAGAGAGCAGCGCTGTGAAGGGAAGCGGTAAGGAGCCAAAGCCGGGCGAGATTTCCACAGAACAAGCCCCAAAACCCACCTTTCCATGATTTGACTTCTTAGAGGGAAACAGCTTTTTTTTCTGTTTTCAAAGAAAAACCATCCCTGCAGTGAACGCAGCCCAAATATCCTAGCATCCTGTTATTGTATCCGATCCAGGAAGTGAAACCGAGGCCCTGGGCCTGTAATTGGGGCCACATGGACAGCCCGACACCCGCTGGCTTCAGCAGCACCGCGAGGGCCGAGCCGAGGTGCCCGGGCTGCCGCACGGCCCCTTGGCCACGACCGAGGGCAGGCAGGGCTGCCTCCTTGCCTCAGCTCCCCAGATGCAAACCAGAGGTGCTCTTGTGCTCCTTTGTCCGGCTTTCATCTGCTTAGAAGCTCAGTGGGGCCGGGAACGTGTTCCCTAGGTGATGTGAAGGGGACCCCGATTTCGGCCAAGGCAACTGAGTGCTACAGTAACAATACGTATAATAAAGATTTGCATTATACAAATTACTATAATCAAGAATCAGTGGCTATTCTGCCCTGGAGTCCCAACGCCTGGTGTTTTCATGTTTTTGCTTTTGGAACAGACTAATCACTTTCACATCATAAACAAATAATGGTTTTAATAGATTCCACATTTATGGAACTTTTACAGCTAGCATGCAGCAAAGCTCTCGTCCTCCACGGGCTTTCTTCTTTCCCTTTTTTTTCTTTTGCTGAAATAACAAAATATATTCTGCAGCAAATTAAGTGCGATTCACGTGGCATTTTGTATGAACACACTGTGGATGTGGCCCATGAAACAAGCTTTGTTTGGTTTCTGTAGCCCCTATGTTCCACTTTTTTGTACTTACAATTCTCTATATGTTATTGCTGCAGTTTCACGTAGGGAACAACAGGGGAGCCTTTCTCTGTCTCACATACCACCTATACGAATCCCCACCGATGCCAGAGCAGATGGGCAGGAGCCGGGCCATCCAGAGGGGCTTCCAGCCTGCTCGAGGGCAGAGTAATAAGAGCACAAGCTGACTTTCTTGAAGTGACAGCATGAGTAATCTTTCACAGACAAGTTCAACTCCCCGTGAACCTGTAGGACCCATAAATTAATGCCTGCTTTCCCCAGGCTACCCTGTCTTTCCCCTCTCATGCTCTTGCCCGTGCCAGCCTCAGGCAGTGGTCGAGAGCAGCTGCTGAGAGCACATTGCACAGCAAAATCCCTTCTCCTCCCGGGGTGTGAAGCCTGGGGACTTCCCATGGCCAAGGTGGTATCGCTGTGTGCAAGCTCAGCACCACCGCTGAGCTCCCCCATTACTTCTTTTCGCTGCATTCGGCGTCTCTGCATCCGTTGGAAAAACCCTGCTCTCTGCTGAAAGGCTCAGCTTATAGCAGCTCAGCCCAGAGAGAAAGCCTCTGCTGGATGATTTTGCTTATCAAGCCCAGAAATCCCAGCTATAGAACTGCTGCTGCTGTGAGGGAAAAAAAAAAAAAAAAATTGAGTCACGTGTGCCTAACATAAAACACACTGGGCTGAGAGGCCCAGAGAAAGGTGGTGGAGACAAGATTAATGGTTTTAACTGGGAGTGAAATCCAGTAATTAAGTAGTGACCCATGACACTTGAGAAGCAGTAACAGTTTGTTGACCACAAGAATGATTGCTCAGAGCGCCTTCTTAATGTTGTAAATGTGAAAATGATTTACAGCACAACCAACAGGGAAAAAAAAGCAAGCTAGCAAGCAGACACGATTGACATTAGTAATTGTTCCTGACTGCATACATATGTGGAGGTAAGAAAGTAGAAATACTTTCGGTGTGTAGCATGGTAGCAATATATCAAAATTACTAACAGCAAAGGACTCAAACTCCTTGAGCCGAGATGATTAAAAAGCATGCAAACACCATTCATAACACTGAAACAAACAAGGAGCCTGAAAGGAATGAAGGCGCTGCTTTGGTTTTCAGCAGGGCATGTTCACCTTAAATCCGGAGCTGCGAGCCTATCGGAGCCTCGTGGACAGAGTTAAAAACAAATGATTAATACCCAGTATAAGGCGCAGTGCACAAGCTGCTGTGCTTCTGAAGAAGTAGGAAGACTCTTGGGGGATTTCAGCAGCATCCAAAAGCCTGAGTCGGTTCAGATTCAGCAAGTAGGTCTGGCTGGAAGTCAGGAGAGAAGTAGCAAAGTGCGAAGAACACGTGAGCTGTGCTCACCTGCATGCAAGGACGGTGAAGTCCAGCCTAGCAGAGGCACTTTTTGTCATCTCAAGAAAAGGCACAGTTACCAGGGTGCCCAGGCTTCCTCTCTGCATGTGAAATAGGAAGACAAATGAGTCTTCTTCCCCTTGGCCTCAGCGTGCCCTGGTGATGGTCTTGTACAGCATGGACCAGGCCTGACAGTCTCAACAAGCAGGGTGAAGGTTTCTTTTTCACCCCAGTGTTCTGTGCCAATACTAGGGAAAACAAAAAGGGGTTGGGTTGTCCAGGGGTAAAGAGCCAGAAATCCACTCTGTGTTGGTTTAGAAATGTTCCCTTGTCAGATAAATGTCTCTGCAGTTTACAGGAGAGTTTGGGAAAATGGTGGCAGTGTCTCTTGCATGAACACCTGGAGGCTTGGAGAAGAGCCTCCTTTCCAGCCACTTCTTTGCTACCTGAATCTCAGCTTTCCTTCCCTTCTGCAAACGATGACAGCACAGCATTGCCACTCAGCAGCCGAGCACCAAGCTGCTCTTCTTCCCTCCCCAGAATGAAAGGCAGTGGAGGAGATGCAGGGAGGACAGGAGCAGGGGTCATAACGAGGCTGAGCAAAAGAAAGAGCAGGCCCTTGTTTCCAATGTGCAGTTTTTGTGCTTGGACTTTTCGGCATCACTTAAGCCCTCTGTTCAACCATCTCCTGTTAAAAGCTGGTAGGTTTTGTTGTGTTTTTTAATATGGTCATAACCCCATTTTATATAGAAGGGAAAACGCTGGCTCCCCGTGGCTTGCATGTATTTTCATATTGGTGTAATTCAAACAATATGATGACTCAACTTGACGTCGTTTCCTGGCTGCAGTGGGGCTTGTGGTAATCGAGAGTTGAACCTTTACTGGGACGCCGATGGAGCAGCAGCACACGCCACAGAGAGCCCTAAGGAAGAGCAACAGCGGACGGGGCCGGCCAGCTCAGCCCAGCCAGGACACTCCTTACACAGGTAGGTGCTGTCCAAAAAGCTGCCGTCTCCACCTGATGAGCTGCTGGCACGCAAAGAGCCCCAGGCACACGCACGTAGACCGAAAAGAAGCAAACCCCACTCTCCCTGTGATGTTCAGGAGGAAAACGGAGGTATGAAGCATCTCTGCTGCTTTCCCAGCACCCTGGAAGTTGGCTGTGTGCCACCCCAAAGCCATTGTGAATTCTCCTTTTAATATTAATTCTTAGAGCATGAGAAGAGTCGGTGTTTTGTTCCAGTGAGGACAAGAAGCATTTGCAGCCTGTTTTGAATTACAGTAGGAGGAGGAAGGACAACCGAAACTTGAAGAATTAAGGCTGAGAAGAGAGAGATGAATAAAAGCAGTGTCTTGGGAGTGCAGGACACTGGTGTGACTCTGTGTGCCTGTTTCCAGCCAGAAGTAACCCAACACAAACGCATGCCTTCGTGCCAGGTGCATGCACATCCCCGTACACGCACATGTCTAAGAGGCAGGGCTGGTAGCACAACCTATTATTAAGCTTGCCAAACATCTCCCATTATAAGGCCCTGTCTTCAATTGCTAACAACTTTGTCAAACTTAAAACCACTAGAGCTGCAGTTTTCCATGCCAAGCGTCTGCCTTGGGCTGAAGTTTTTGTTTCTCCATTTTTTTTAAACCATCCGCCAAAAGAGTGGTCAGCTGTTTCACAGAAGGTGGCTAGGTAAAATCCAGGGGCTTGCAATATTCAAAACCCTCGTAACATTGTCTTGGAAAGGTCCAGAGTCCTCCTGCTTTAAAGGACTGGACAATGCATGTATTGGCAATCTTGTCAGATTTGACAAAGCCAAATTGCTCTGAAAGCCCTTTTTCTACACAAGCAACGCCCCTTACACCTCTGCAGCTCTTACTCTCTGCAATTTCCTGAGCACACTTTAACCTTTCACCCTCCTGGCCCTGGCAGGACTGTTTGGGACCACTCCACCAGACACCCGCTGCCCTCAGAGGGAGGGCAGAGAGCCTGGTTCCCTTCCCACCCATCTCTATCCTTCCCTTCCCAAAGGCAGCTGTCTCCGCTCCAACCCAGCATCCCCTCTCTGATCCCATTTTTCAGTCCCAGCAAGGAATGCAAAGCAAGGCATGGTGTAAAAATATAGCCCTTCCTTATAAAACCCATGTGACAGCAAAGATGTGTCCTTGCCCCTTCTCCCCCCGTGCAGCAGTACCTTCAGGATCCCTGGAGCTTGCCCACTTATTAATACCACTAACATCCACATCTGTTTCAGATTGCCTTATGTGGATGGGATTTAATAACAAATATGTTCCCCATTAATGCTAGCCCTTGCCGTGCCTACACTCACTAACAGGCTTATGTATTTTCTGATCAGATCAGATGTTCTCTGTGGTTTGTTTGTCAGATTTTCTGTTTGGCAACTTTCTTCTAGCAAATCAGGTCTGAAATTTAAAACAGGCAGAGAGTAACATGGAGCCACCAGCACCAGCGGGGTCAGGGAAAACAGAGCCAGACAGGCATCCCGGAGCACCACTCCTGCTGGATTTACGGGCTCCTGGCCTGATGCGTGGATATGTTAAAATGCCCTTTGCTGCGTTCCCCTTGCATCACACTCCTGCAAGACACTGGACATATGGTTAGTGACACTTCTGTGCCTCTGGGGCTCATAGAGGGCCCTCAACGGCACGGAAATACAGCTGAGAAATTCACTCATACAGGCAGGTGTGGGAGGATTTGGGCTTGACAGGACTGCAGAGGGTGCAGAGCCCTCAGCAGCCCTGTTGGTAGGAAGCAGCAATGCAAACACAGCGGCTTGCAGCAAGGCCGATGTACTCCTACCAGTGAAGAATAACACATCGACGGACCAAAGAGATAGAAATACAGGTGCTGCCACATGGCAATAAGGATAGAACGCCATAGCTTATTCTGCTTTGGGGGAAAATGCATCACTTGACTATGTATTGAAAACACAAGTGCTGCTCTTTGGTTCAGACACAGGTCCGACAGTCAACAACAGCAAATGCCAGTGGCATGCTCCTGCTCCTAATGTCGATTTCTCTGCCACCTTCCAGCAGTCAGCCACTGACAGCCCGAGTGCTTGTGTTTAGTGCCCCTGTGTCCAGAAGTTGTGCAATCCCTCCACACACATCTAAACTACTGGCCTCCACACCAAGTTCCCGTGGCAGTGAGTTTCCCACCTCAGTTATCCACAGCGTTTAATTAGCAGGGCAAATGTTGCTGCATGGAATAACGTGTTGTTGTTCGACACAGAACATCTGACTGCTGCCCAGGAAGGGGAGGAAACTGTCACACGCACTTACACCAAGGAGCAATCCTCGAGTTGTAAGCTGGAACAAATGCACTTGTACCGGAGTCTGAAAGATGAGTCTGATACCTTTGGGACACGTTGAGAGTTTAAGTATTGGGAAAATATTACTGCACAGGAAGGAGGATATCACCCGCAGCGTGAACACGCCTGCTAAAGGGCTATGGGAAATGGATAAAGCTCCTTAACGTGGAGATGAAGATAACATGCATAAATGAAGCAGATCTTCCATCTGGTAAACATCTATGGTGATTTTGTAAATCCTAACCAATTGGATTGAGTAAAATTTGAGAGAGCAGCAGCAGAAACAGGCAGCAAACAGTGAGGGCTCATCCAAGCGAGGGCTCAGCAGACACCAGGCACCTCTGGGCTCAGCAGAGGGAGACAGGGACAAGGCTGGCCCCAGGAGCCCCTGTGTGCCCTGGCGGGAGGACCGTGGTCCTACCATATAACACATGTGAACTTAATGGTATTTTCTTCTAAGATTTCATCAAAAAACAGTTCAGTTCCATAAGTAATGAGAAAGTCGTGCTAATCCTCTTTGGTCCAGACAAAAGTATTTGTGTCAGGAAAGATTTCCAGAACCGAAGACAACCAAGTGGGGACATCTGTTATTCTGAGAGCTCCCCCTTCAAACAACCCTTTCCCACAGACAATTTCATTTAATTGTAGAGAATTTAAATTTTATCCTAGGGAGAAAAAGCCCAGAAACATCTTTTCTGAAAAGAAACACCCCTATCTTTTAGAGCAAAAGCATCAGCCTGAAGCCCATCAGCCCAGCAAGGGGGACACAGCCCCCAGCACAGTAGCAGCCGAATTCAGACAGAGGCAAAGCCGTCAGCTCCCACCTCATACATCCAAGAGGCCCAGAGGGAAGCCCGCGGCAGGTTAAGACACTGAAATATTGTCTGAGAAAGACGTTTTCTTTTTTTTTCCTTCAGGGTGAAAGCCATTCTGGCCCCAGACAAGGTGTGCTCAGACTCAGCCAGCAGGGATTCACAGAAGATAACAGCTCCAGTGAGATGCCTGTGAACACGCATTTCTGCTTTGCTTTTCCTTTTCCTGCTCTGCAGCGCTGAGCAGGCTGAGGGGCTCAGAGGTTGGGGCCTCTCATCTTGTTTGTAACCCCACAGAAGGAATTGGGGTTTCTGGGAGAAGTTCCTTTTTCGAAACTCATGTCTACACGGGTAAGAGATCCAAATTTTCCCCTTCTCACCTTCTGAGCTGACCGAACACAAGCTAAGGCTTCTTCAGAAGTCTTACAGTCATCATAGCTCGGACACTGTCCCAGCTGACCACCTCTGGCCAGAGCTGGCTACAGACATGCCACCACCCTTTTGGCACATCACCTCCAACACGAGGTGCTTCCTGGTGGCAGAATAGTACCCAAACCCCATCTGGCTGCATCGAGCCAGCCTGCAGCACAGCAGGGCGAGCTCCAGGGCTCAGGTGAGCACTCCACTGCTGTGTCTTTTCACCAGCTTGGTCCCAGGGGAAGCACGGCCACCAAGCCAGCCATGAGTGGCCCCTCAGGGCTGCTGCAGACCGAAGAATGCGCATCGCCACGAGGGAGAATTTAACCCAGCTCCCTCATCCTTTTTCTCGCCTTCAGATGCCGGGTGGGAGGTTTGACCTTGGGCAGCAGATCCAGGGACCGTCCCACGGTGCAGACACACATGTGCACACGCAGAGGAAGATGAAGTGCTTTTGCCTGTGACCCCAGGCGTAATGGCAAGCCCCAGCCAGCCAGGGTATTCCAATACCCACTTAGCATCTGTAAGCTGTCCTCTGGGTAGGATTTCCAGGCACATAGCACCGTATCTTTCACACTTTTCGAGCAGGGCTATAAATTATGGCGAGAGTCCCTGTAACTTCAGCCCCATCACTCCGTACTCCTGGCGCCTGCTGGGTTGTTGTTGTTGTTGTTACAGCTACAGCTCCACATGGGGAACGCGTGATGTACGGCTGGGAAGGGACTTTTCCAACTGCTCAGTGAAGCGGTCACAAATAGGAAGAAACTGCAGTTTCCTACAATATTTAGCATTATATAGGCCCTCAGCAGTGCCACACTTTACTTCTTCATTTCTAGCATCCCCCTTTGAGAGCTCTACCCCACTTCATCATCATAAACATGTCAACAATCTGTCCCCGTGGAGGGCTCTGCTGTTTGTTCTTCGGCTCACATGGAGAAAGCATGTCCCTGCTCCAGCCCCCAGCACACATTTCTCTATGCTCAAAGGGGCTGGAGTTGGAACTTGGCCATCTCGTGGCTCCCAGACCTTGGTATTTTTGGGGGGGCAAGGGGGGAGGAAAAAAAAAGGAGAAGAACATGAATTTGATAAATATGATCAGCTGCCGGGAACGTGCCTGAAGCCTCCTGCTGCTGTTGTTGACATCAGAAAGCTGCGGAGCCTGGGAGATGCGAGGAAGTTTTATTGTCTTGCTTACCAGGAATGCACGACTGCCGTTCCAGCTGCCTGGTGCTACCCGGCATTTCTCTCCAGTGGGCTGCCTGTCACCGGGAAAACAGGACTTCGGTTCTCACCTCCCGGACTGGAGCCTCAGAAGAACCTTTTTGCAGAAAATGGCTCTGGTGTGAGGTTTTCCCAGGCTACTTCTTTGTTACACCCAAAGCTGTCCCGGCAGCCACCTGACAGCTCTCTGCTCAGCAAGGGCAAGCAGAAGGGAAAGGTGCACCCGAGGGTGCAGCTGCGTGCTCATGGTTTTTCTGGGGCATCCCCAGCTGAAAGCTGATTTGTGTTTCAGGAAGGAAGAGCAACCAAAATGCCATCTGCTGCCTCCTTTGAGCTTGTGTTCCCCTCCCCGAGCTTAACAAGGAAGGTCAGGCGTCCTTAAACTTCACTACCGCAGCAGCTTGGTGTATCGAAGGACCAAGAGTGAACTTCCTTAAAAATGATGGAGAAGTTAACAGACTCCAAGTTAACAGATATAACCAAGAATATCTGAATATTAATTCAAGCTACTGAGCTGAACAGAGATGAAGAGTCCTTTGGGGAAAAGGGAATCTGAAGTGGATCAAGATTTTAGCAGGGCCACGGTGAATAATTTTGCACTGACAAGTCACGAATGTACATGATGGAGACAGAAATATCAGAGAAGATCCTACGCAAACACCTTTTCCATCTTTTCACTTGCTTCCAGGGTGCTACGCTCCCTCCATCTTTCAGGTCCGTGGCATACAGGAGGGAATTATTTTCTTGCATATGGAGAGTTTAGGCCCCCTTAAAGGGGTTTGCTGGATAGCTGTGAAGATGTAAGCACTCTGCAGATACCCAGAACAAACTTCCACAGTGCTTTGCAAAAAAATATGGTGCAATGTTTGGCTGGATGAAGCATGGTGAAAGAGCTCTGTTTTCACGGCTCATTTAGTCCAGGACTTCTCTGTAGGGACAGCCAGCAAGAACACCGATTTTGATCACTTTCTACTGATGTGGACAAAGTTATTCTGGGATTGGGGCTGAGACTGACTCATTTTACAGGACCTTTAAGAGGTTTTAATTTCTACTATCATGGGGTAAATTCAAAGTAGTCACCTGGAGAAGACAGTTTCCAGATCTGCCCCGCTCCAAGCCAGCCAGCTCCTTTCTCACATGAACTTACAGCAGTGATGCATTTGGAAAAGAAAGACATCTTTTCAGAAGTGTTTAACAGAATTGTTTGTCATTCAGCTGCAGCTGAAAGGGAATGTCTCCTTCCCTCAAGTTTCTGACCCTTTTATAAAAAATGTTCAGATCTCTTTAAAGCAAAATATTTTTTAAAAAATTATTTGTTCTCGAAGAAGTCCTCACGTTTGGCAGAAACAGACACCGTTTGCTCTTTTTTTAATGACCTGCACGTGCCACACTGCCCTCTTGTGCAATGTTCCCTTGCCCAGGCAGCCCTGGCACAGCAATGTCAGGGGCACTCAGGTGTGAAGGTGCTGAGAGACCTTTAAGTACCTTGATCAAGAGACTAAAAGAAAATGTAAAACGGAACTTTCCTCAGCAACTCAGGGATTTCTCTCCCCAAATCACTAGCAAACCTTTAGGAAGAACTCCTCCTCCCCCTCCGTCGTTATCCTGCAGACAGATTTAAATAGCACCCTGCTCTGCAGGAGAGCTGTAAGGGGCCCTAGAGCCACCCAGCTGAGATAAAAGGCCACAGCTGAGTGTTTCTGTAAAGACAACAGTTGCACCATGAGTGACAGATACTTCGTTATGTCAGTACACCCCACCGCAAAGGGAAGACTTCTTTGGGCACCCTTTGCGGAGCGTTACCCGCTCTGTGCATGCTCTAATCCCTGTCTCTCAGCTCTGTGGCTGCCTGGCTCCCCATAAACGATCCCCAGCAGCACAAACACTGGTGCGTGGTGCCCTGCAGGCAGGAGGCTGCTGGCAGGCACCTGCCATTCCATGTATTCCACGTGCAGAAACCTGCATGGACAGTTTTGTTACTTCACCTCTAAGTAGTCCCCCGGATTTTCCCCCGTGGTTCCTGGAATGGCCTTTCCTATCACCATGAGGCTGAAGGACGATAAACTTTAACAGCCATTTTTATTTTTCTGTATAAAAATTGCTTGCCACCTGCTTTATTTCCAAGTTAAAACAAGACTAATTTGGTCCCAGGCAGTTCCTTTCTGACCCCAACTTTAGCATCAGCTCATTGCACTTAGATCAACCAAGACAGAGGCATTATTTTTTTCCCTAAGTAAATCTGATTTCTTCCCCATGCTAGCCATGATTCTTGGCAAAGATGCTTAGAGAAGCTTGGAGGAAATGAGTAATATTTTTGATTCTAAAGAAACAAATGCCAAAAGTCAATTTTGAAAGGATAATACAACTTTTGTTTGTTGAGATGCTGGGACAGTAGAGCCCTGGTGAAAGGAAGAAGCTAGGTTTTTAAACTGTTTAAACTGTTGATCTTCTGCATTGTTTGGACTTTCGCAATCAGATCTGTTTTTCAGTTAATAAAAATACGGCAGTTACTCTTTTTTTTATATATTCAGGGCAGCAAGCAGACCAGCTCTCAGCCACCAGCCAACTGCCTCTAGTAAAGCCCTAGTTAAACGCAATCACATGCAGCCCCTCTCCTCCGTCTGACAAGGCAGCATTCCTGCAAAATTGGTCCTCGCTCACTAATCCCATCATTAAAGCTGAAAACCAGATCCTATTATTTTAATTCATCTGGCAGTAGCTTGCCCCAGTTTAATTGCACACCCATACAAATTGATGGGCAGCTTCAGCCCAGACCCAGGGAACCCAAAGTCCACCCCGAAGCTGTGAGCAGAAAGGCTCGGAGCGAGTGGTGAACAGCCCATTGGACACGTAAGTGTTATACCTATGGGCTTCCAGGCCTTAACTGAGCACTCTTGCATGATATGATAAGGGTTTAAGGTCTCCCTGGTAAAAGCTCTCTTTATTTACTCCCTGGGAAGTCACACACGGGGTATTATTTTAGTGGTCTGTCAGCACAAAGCTTCAGTCTGACTGGGGTTGTGCCATCCCAGGCATATATTAATGAATCACTCAAACAGAAGCCATAGCATCTTAATGCAACAATCCTTTTAAAAAAATCAATCAGAATTAAATGTGAACCGCAAACCAGTAAGTGAGTGCATTGTTAAGAGGTTTTGATTAAAGCTTTTGAAATTAAAAGGATCAGACTGAGGATCACAGAAACACACCGCAAAATCATCAAAAGAAGATGAGGAGCAGATTTTGTAGCCCTTGCTCTTGAGGGAGATAAATCAGTTCTTATATTTTATGTAGGGAAAGAGTTGTAAAACTTGGCCTTCAATACATGGAAAACGTTCTTAACTGATCTTGTGTCCTTGAAGCCAATGACTCCGGTGTTTCCCCTGTGAGGAGCTGCTGTTTGCAACCAGGAGGTTTTTCTCCTGGCACTTGGCTGGCTGTGCCAGGGCAGCTTTTGGCACACCACAGGGATAAGTAGCTGGGTGCAGCAGCTCATCCACCCCTAATCGCTGGAAGTGGAGACAGCTTTCTATAAAGCAATGCCACCACCAAGTGAGAGGATCGCTTATGTTGCCTGACAGATGAAGTGTAATGCTTTTATGTCACAAAACTCCTTGCATTCAAATCTCTTGTTATTTTACATAAAACCTTAAACACCGATCTGAATTTATGTTTCCAATCACACTAGAAATTAGTAAGATTTTTAGCCCTATAGGTATGTGGACATGGTCAAATCTCATCTACCCAAAATCCCCACTGAAAATCTATTCTTCTATTTATCTACCAAGCCTTCTGTTAGTATGCTGTTTGTATTTCATTTGAAATTTACTCATTCTTTGGCTGTGCAGGGGTAAAAACTGGATATAGCCCTTGGAGTTGAGAGTCTGCATGTGCAGTATCAGGGCTGAACGCAGAGCAAAGTAACTGCCCTCCAGGAGTTATAAAGAGTCAGCGATTTCAGCCCAGTTTGTGTGGTAAATAGAGCTCTAAATCCAGATGCTAGTTTACAGATAGTCTTTCAGTTCAATTATAGTAAACTTCTCATTCTTTGGCTACCCAAAAGCCACAGAAATTAATCCCCTTAGCACTATACCTCTGCTAACCTGAAACCTGGTTAAACACACGCTTGAAGAAGCCACCTGATTTTTTCTATATTTACCGGACATTTAAAAGTCATATTTATAAGTGACAGAGCAAAACAAAAACAAAACCAAAACAAAAATAGGCTCTCTGCTGAGAATTTATGTGGCAAGCTTTGCCCCAGAGTGTGTTTTTATAGCCTGGTTCTAAACCACTGCAAACAGAAGGGTATATAATGGAAACACTGACAGATCTTTACCTAGAATATTGCAAATGAGCACACCATAAAAATGACTAATTACAGATATTGTAAAACTCAGCTTAGCTCTCGGGCTCAGCCGTTGGGCTGGAAAGGGGGAGATGCAGACAGTGATAACAGAGGGCTCGGCCTCTGCTCCTGTTGGCTTTCCCTGTGTAAAAATTGGGAGCTTTTAGTTTTGACCCGCTGTTAACAGCCATGACCACAACAGGAAACACTTTATAATGCTGTGAGCTTGAGGGCAAGAAGAGTGCTTGCATGTTACCTGGCCTGCAAATAAATCTGCCCTTGTTCACTGCTAGCAACACGTCTCTGGCATGTGTCCACCCATGAAGTCCCAAGCAAGTCCCAGCTCAGCTGATGCCAAGGACCTCAGGGTAGACCTCACCCTCTGTTCTTCAGATGGGGCACGAGGATGTGTTAGACCCTATAGCAAAATCTCAGGCTCCTTTAAGTGTCTTAGTCTGGCTTATGAAGGAGGCAGGGAGTCCCTGAAAGGCTCTGAGGAGCAGCACAGGACAAGGTGAGGAGCTGGGAACTGCCTGGATGGAGCCTGTCCGCATCAGCACCACACACAGGAATTAGGCAGTTACTGCACTGTGGCTGGCCCCTCAGAAAAAAAGACCAAAAATAAATGGAGACTTGATGGCACTGAGCACCCATCCATTATCAGGGGAAAAGTGATTTGGGTCTGCACAACTAGAAAAGTGTAGTTACTGTAAGCAATGGTTTCTCCTTTCTCTTCCATTCCTGCGTGGTCCTGAGAGCCAATGTCCCCTCGGAGCTGCACCCCAGCAGGTGCTGCGGAAAGGCCTTACATCCTTGCCACCCATGTTGGAGAACCTACTGTTGGCTAGCAATGTAGCAGGCTGCATGGTCTGGGCCTGGGGGAGGCTCTCAGAGACAGACATCCTCCAGATTTCTAATTTCTCCCTGTCCTCCTTCTCTCTGGTGGAGAAAAACCCCACTGGAATTGACAGTACCGCCATCGCCCTCCGAAGCCGGAGCCAGTGACTGTAGGAACCCCATCCCCACGGCCACAGGGAGCTGATCCATCTCGAGAGACTGTCAGCTGTACCCATTAGGAAACCTAAGTGGAGCAGGTCAACTTTACAAGCAATGGTTGAGTTGTTCTTAGGCCGCAGGGGCCTGCAATTACAATAAAGGCCCAGCAACAACAAGGGGACAGACCCTGGCCGTGGACACCCCGAAGGCCTAAAGATAAAGGGTTGGATTACACAAAGCAGCCTCTCATTATCCACTCCTTGATACTGGTTGGTAACTTTGTTTTTTAAGGAATCCCTTAATTAGGTTTTACAGTGCATAGGTTAGGCATTTTCCAGCAAGAGCTTTATTGTAATGGGTTGCACATGTTCTCATACTGTACACCAAAATGAAATTTAGCTACAGGGCATTTCCTTCCGTTGCTCTTGCTGGGGAGCAGCTTTAACCTTTTTGCCGACACAAAGCCATATTTCACTCCTGAGAGGCCACAGCAGCTCCCCGCTCCCAATCACTTGGGTCATTTCAGCTCTTAACGGTGCAGCTATCTCACAAATGTGCTGTAGGGAGCAATCCTGAGGGGGTAGGGGGGTGAGACAGAGATGGAGAAGGCCCGGGAGGTTAAGACCCAGCGGGGCCTCACTCCAACAGAGCCCAGCAGTCTCCCAAGGAGAAGCCTGTGGTCCTTAACTGGGCAGGGCATAGCTGGTGGCTGCAGCTGACCTTGGCTAAACCACTGGGGGAATCATCTCCTGAGGAACCTCCTCAGGAGCTCATCACTGGCTCCTCTGTTCAGCCCCCCAAGCTGATTGTGCAGTGCGACTATCAGAAAAAATCTCCAGCTATGCCTTAAGTCTGCAGAATTTACCCCAGATTTTGTGATCTAGCCCAGAACATGGAAACTTATGACCTGAACAAGAACAGAAGGTTAGCAGAAGAGATTTGCATGTGGCAGATTCAGATCCAATGACAGGAGACAGCTCAGCACACAACATACAGGGACTCCTTACCATAAGATGTAAGAGCAAAAAGAAAAGTTCACATGGGATCAAAGGGCAAGTGGACAAATTCTTAGAAAAAGAACTCTTTTAAGAAGTCTTAAATATTGCCTATCAAGCTTGGTCTTCCTACAGACCTGTTCAATCATCTGGATACTAGAAATTCCCTAGTGGTTCCTCTAAGATACCAGCAGCCTGCACAGCACAGTGCATCTCTGCCCTGCCTGACAAACGTGGACAGCAAAGCCTAATGAGGCTCAGAAACTTTGACCTGTAGCAGAGGATCCACTCATCCACCCAGCTGCTCGAGGAGTTGAACACAACCAGAACATGCATTGCCCTTAAAGCTGCTGTTGAGAGACTAAACCTCAGTCCCACAAACTCAGCGATGTGACAGCTCTGTGCACACGAGCAGGCTGGCTGAAACAACATTTTCCTAAGTGTTTCTAGGAGTAGGAATTTGCAGCTGGGTTTTCCATGGTACTGTTTGCACTTGGACCTTTGAAAATCAGGCTATTAGAGTGCTCTCATTGAAGAAGGGAATTTATGTTGTCTTCATGCTTTGAGCCTGAATTTGTCCTGAGGGAACAGTAGCAGAAAAAACAGCCATTTATTTTTAATAGACACCAGTGTCGTTACTTAGGTCTGGTGAGCTTAAAGGATTGAGAGGGGAATGATATCATCAAGGAAGTAATTTCTTTACTTTTTTTTTTTTCATTCGTCTAAGAAAAAAAAAAAAAAAAAAACTCATGCAGAAATGAAAACGGTACAAGAACTCTGCTAAGATTCTGAAATGCTTCCTATCAAGGTTACAAACATCATTTATCTGGTCTGCTGTCCCTTCCTCAAGGCACAAACTCCCCTTCTGCTGTTGTCCCGAGGCTTGGCACCTTTTGCCTACCCTCTGCCTTCAACACACTCATCAGGAAGCAAACCAGGTGTTGGCAGAGGCGTCTGCACACCCCCACATTCCTCACTCTCACAGAAAGATGGAGAAGCTCCTTGCAGCAGCAGAAGTCAGGATTTATCTGCAACGACAGCCCCCCGGCCCAGGCCAGCAGCAGGGAGCGGGGCCCCCCACCCTAGGACACCTTGGGGTCACCACAGGCCAGCCAGAGCACCTCGACTTGGCAGTGACCTTGCAGGAGCCCTTGCAAATCACATCTGGAATGTGTTTCAGCTTCAAGAGCAATAAATGAAAACACTGAACACAACAGGGTCGAGGCAATGTTGTTTGAAAGAAAAGGTAATGCTTTGACCCTTATTTGGCCCATGACATGTCTGGTTATTCCGCCAAGAACTGGGGAAGTGTGGCTTGGGTTGGGTGAAAGATAATAAGCTATTTAGTCATAAAAAAAATACAATTCATTTCAAGCCTTGGTGGCACCCAAAAATGGGAAATGTGACTTCCCCACACTCCAAGGCACTCCTTTTCTTTTGTCTCCAGACATCCAGCAAGCAAACAGAGCTCCAATGCTTTTGTACAGAAACAATCAAGATCAGACATGCTCATGCCATTTTTCAAACAGTTCGGCAAATCCTGGTTTGAGAAAAATTAGAAAAATACTACTTTCATTTCAAAACTATGAGCAAATAGAGATCCAACTTACAGTGACAGTGTCAACATAAAAATGACACACGACCTCTCTGTCACTTTTCCTTCACGTTTCACCACTGAAGCTATGGGTGTAATTTCAGCACCCTGCTCCCTAAAACAAGAAGAGTCCCTTTGGCAGAACGCTGTAGTGGTAGCTGCAGGTACCCCCCATATCTCCCTCTCCTTCGCTGCCTGCTACAGCAAACATTTGTTTTATTTTTCATATACAACTGGAATAAACCTGAAAAGCTCTGAGACTGCAGGCCTGGATTTGCAGGTCTGCCCTTGCCCAGCTGATGATACTTATATTTCCACTTCTGTTTCTTTCCCAGCACTGACAATCTCTTCTATGGGGCCCACTAATTAATTGCTTGAATGAATGGTTTTCCACTTAGAAAGGCAACGACTCCAGAAGGTGAGTTTTCTGGCAGCAGGACCCATTTCAGAGCTATCTGAATTCTTATGCCCTTGCTGGCCCGGCTCTGTGAGGTTCTGCTGTGTCTCTTCCGACTTTTGAAGGCCTCACCCCACCTCCCATCAGGGCAAATACGGGGGATTCACACCCTGGGAAACGATTTAGCTCAGAGGGGAGCAGCAGGCAGTGATGGGCATAACGCTCTGGACCGTGGTGCTGCAGCCATCGCAGCACAGCACCATCCTGATGCAGGGGAGAACCTCTCTCACCCCCGGCCATGGGCCGCACTGCAGGAGGCTGCCAGAAAGTGCTGCCCCAGTTTTTGGATCTCAGGGCTGTGGTCCCGAGGTAACCTTGGATTTCCACTGCGCTATTCCCACCATGTGGCTGGGTGCATTCACAGCCACATAGCCCTCCTCACTCTGTCGGCTGGAATTAAACTATATCCATGTCACAGTGTTGTGTCAATTTAATTATTTTAGAACTGGATTTTCCAGACATATGAGGAACTGGGCCTTATGTCTTCCCCTTCAAGCCTGGTTTGCTCCAACTTTTAGGGATGGGAGGGAGAAGACAAATGACTTGGCAGAGGCTGCAGAGTGAACACAGCACACAACAAGCAGCCAGCTCCCCATTTTCACTGCAGCAAGTATCTTACTGGCTTCTTCTGCCTGATTTTAAAATTAAAAAATAAAAATTAAAACAACAACAAACAAACAGAAAAGCCTGACCACCCTCTTTCTGAATAACTGGCTTGCAGAAAGCTGTTGCTTTTTCTCCAAGAGGATTGAGAAACAGGGGCCTTCAATAGCTTCTTTGTGCAGTTTTATTTTGCAGCTTCCAGCTCAAGACAGCATTTCCTGACCCGTGAGGATATGCTGCCCTCTTCCAGTCTGGGACACTGCAGCTCAGCACTGCCATGGAGACACATTTCCATGGATCTGCAGGATTAACCCTAACAATCAGTAATTCTCCACTTCCACACATCCAGTTTTTCTTAGCAGTCAGTCAGTGGGTTAGGGAGGATTCAGTAAATTGTAAGGGACTAGGACTGTGTTGAAGCAGGCTCTTCCTGACCACATTTCCTAGTCTGCCCTCCCTCCTGTCCAGTTTGTGATGCTGTGCCCCTTCACCACCTCCCGCTATTCCCAACACCTTTCCTTACCTTCCCCATCCTTCAGCCAAGTACCTGGAGGGTCTCCTTCCACACCCAGAGAATCCTTTAAAGAACAAGAAAACCCTCAAATTTCTTCTACTGAAATGGCCTGGTCTGGGAGCCTTTGTCAGAAATTTGAATGATTTCAGAGGGACAACAGAGAGGAGCAAGCAGGACAGACAGCACCAGGAACCTGCATTATCCCGATAAGGGCTGCAAGCCTTTCTCTCCCCTTTGTGCAAGGGGGACAGAGGAGGACTTTCCAGCCCTGAGTGGGACTGCAGGCGGTCACACCTGCTGCTCTCACAGGTGCCTCTGTGCCGGGAGATCCCCTCTGGCAATTCCCCTGTGACTGCTCTTATCAGCTGCTGAAGATTAGAGGTACCCTGGAATAGAAACTTCAAGGAAAAAGGGAAGGGGAGAATTGCATTTCAAAGAAAGTGCTTGAAAGAAACCTTTGAAGGACCGTATTCAAAGGTTCATGACTTGATATAACCATTTTAAATAGATATAAATTTCTGTTTGGATTGAGATTGGCTCTCACCTCAGCAGGACAAAATAGCTGCCTTCTTTGTATGAACACAGTCCCAGCACAACACAGGAGATGAGATCCATCTGATAACAACTTACACTGCTTTCAACCTAAAAAATCCAAAGGTGCTACATCAAGGTAAGACCTACTCTCACAAATGCCTGAATAATTTCCATAAAAAAGACCCAAGCTTGTGCCCATAAGCTTTTAGGTAGTATCAAGTGAGCTAAATGTTTTGGGGGCTGGCTGTGTATCAGATGTCCTGATGAAAAACCACAGTAAACATCTAGATCGATTTCTGCTGAAATGTCTCCATCCCGGAATTAAAACATGGTAGCCACGTCCCACAAAGCAGCACAGCAGCTAAGTGAGGTGGCCACGCTGATGTCCCAGCAGAGGCAAACCTTGGGCACAGCTCATCTTTACACTGCTCTCTGATGGGTCTGGTCCTCCCCATTCAACCCAAGCGCACAGCTTTCTAGCAGGAGCATCAGAGGGACAAGAGTCACCAGGCCTGATGGCACCAAGACACGTTTGGGCTGCCAGATAGCTATTAATGTACCAAATCATCTCACAAGTACAAAAATACCCTGTCTGTCTAATTTCCTGATGCGCTGTTTCCTGGTGGATCTCTTCTCATATCTGGAGTTTTATTTCTATTGGAAAAAACTATTTTCTAGGTACAATGAGGAAACAGCTGATCTTATCTACTCTATTGCAGGTGACTTTTTAAAAATAATACCTTAAATGACACATAGGCCTCTGCTTAGGCAAGCCCTGGTTCAGCTAAGCCCTTAGCCCCTGTGTAGCATGAAGAGTGTGTTTAGTGGGATTCAGCAAGGTGCATTTTGAAGGATATACTCAACCATTTTGCTGACATCAGGGCTCTCAGTCCTCAACCCCTTCTTCCTTTTTTTGCATCAGGACTCCAGTTTGGCCATATCCAAACCTGCACAGGGAAACATTCACCTTTTCGGGTGCATATCCACTGTCCCCAGCAGCAGCCCTTCATCCCAGCCACAGTCTTTGCCTGTTCCTGAATTCCTCTAGATCAGCATACGAGTGCCCTGAGGACATCAGGCAGTCACGCTGTGGGGAGGAGATCTGCCTACACTGCCCAGCACAAAGATGAGGCTGAGGTCCTTGTTCCGGCCTTCAGAGCCACACGTGCACACCAGGAGCCCAAATGTTGGTGTACATTCTGCCTGCAGGTGCCAGGCCATGGTAGCAGCACCAAGCGAAGGGCATGGCGGGCAGCTGTGGCTGGGAAGAGGCAGCAAGTGGTTCAGCCTCTCCCCTGCAGCACCAGCATCTCACAGGGCTGCATGACTGCAGAACTGGGCAGAAAGCCAGGAACTCTTGAATTATATTCCTGGTTCTGCCATTAATTTCTTATATGGCCTTGGGCAGCTTGTATCACCTGCCAGTTTGGGATTTTCCTTAGATAAAGAAGGGAAAATAGTTAACATCATGGATTTATAGAGCTTAAAGCTCTACAAAGAAGAGTCTGGTCTGGCTTCTCTATATCAAAAACCTTTAATTTCACTCAGTTGTGCCTGAATCGAGGCCAATTGCTTATGTTTGACCAATATATATCTCTCCATCTCTTACAGAAGAACAACTTATCTTCATCTGAAAACATCAAGAGATGGAGAAAAGCCAGCACATCCCTTGGTATTTTTCCCCCTGTGATTAATTCCCATCCCTACTGAGCATTCAAGTTTCATTTCCCATCTGACTTTTTTGGGGATTCTTCTTTCAGTCACTACTTCTGACAATCTTTTTTTTTTTTTTTTCCCTAAATGAAAGTGTTTGCGTGATACGGTATTTCTCCCCGTGGCTTATCCACACGACTTGGTGGGCTAAGGGCAATAATTGCAAAGATAATTAAAATCTGCCCGGTGCTTTGAAATATTAAGCTCATCTCTAAGGCCCATTATCCTGCTCAGTGTCAGAGGTACCACTGACAAGTACTCTGCTTCAGCCTTTCAGGCAGCACACAGCTGCCAGAGAAAACCAAGAGTGGAAAAGTACTATCTCTTCAGAAAAACAGATGTTGCAGCTCCAATTTGTCTTCTGCCAAGACAAAGGAGATGCACTAAATTGATCTTTTGTAAAGGATTTTGTTTTGCTTCCAAGATTAATATCACAACAAACTGGGAGGCACCATACCTCAGGGTGCAATGCTATATTGCAGAACTGAGCCTAAATACCCATGCTGAGCATAATTTAGTTAGTCTGAAACTATGTCTGTGGAGGGGGAGATAAACTTTTTCCTTCCAGTAGCACATTATTTAAATAATCTCTCTATCTCAGTACACAAAGGCTGGCGATTCAGCTTCAAAGACAGGCAATAGCTTCTAGGCTTGAAATTGCTCACCATGGAGTGCCGGCGGTAGGCCTCAGAGCCCTCGCTGGTGGCCTTTGTGGGGTGCTTGGTCACACAAAAGGAAAGGAGCAGTGAAGGGATGGGAATTACGATCTGGGCCATCCTGTAAATTGGCTGGAGGGCTCTAATTTGAGCCAACTGTTGTGACTGGACAGAAAATTCAAAGTCACGCAGCTGGTAAGGGACATCCAGCCAGGGCTCCGGTTCTTATGCAGAGAGTGACTGCTTGATACTTTTCGCAGAAAGGACACTATCTTTATCCACAGACCACAAACATTGCAGCTTATATGCAGGCTTTTCACCCTGGGATCATGTCTGTTCGCCACCATTAATGGCATCCTCCAGCAGTACTTTTTGCCTCAGGCACTAAATGACAGCCCCCCCTTCCCAAACCTACCCGTCCCGACCCAGTCACTCTTCCCTTGCTGACGTGAACCACTGCATGTCTTCCCAGCTACTGTTGCCTCTCTCCTCAGCAGTATTTGCACTTCAGCAGAAGGACAAAAAGTCCCCACTTGTACAACCCGTTCAGGATGAACGACAGCGTGTAATTTAAGCACATTGATTCAGCATTCCTTACAACAGCTAATGGTTCCTGATTTGCACATAACATACACAATCAGTGGATTGAAACAAGCAATTATCGGATCATGGTGTTCTCTTTCCATGCTTCTTCATCTGCCTGAATAACTGCAAACAAATTCCACGTACTTGTTTCACCAACGCCCTGTAGCTCTGCCCTGTGGCAATTTGTGAGCAAGATCTGCACACGAGCAGGTATAATGGATTAACAATAATGACTGGACAAAACGGAGCTTTTAACATTGCTTTTTTTCTCTGTGCTGTGCTGTCCACACGGACGGAAAATAGATGTAATGGACTACCTCAGGACAACAGCATTTCTCACTGGTGTGTGGAAGTGCTCCTGAAGCAAGCTGACCCCTTTTCTGCTGGGACTGGAAGTTTTGCAAGCCTAATTATGTCAGCTAGGAGTGTGAACAAACAAAGACATCATCCCTGCAAGAGAGAGAGAGCTATGCCAACAAAAAGCCCTGGTGTGGATGCAGTGCTACAAAAAGAGGGATATTTTTTCTTTCCAATATAGCTGACTTTGTTTGAGTAGCTCTGATAAACTGCACCAGCAAAAGAAACCTCTTGGCTCGAATAACCATGTTTCCAGAGTAGGTTGCCAGTCCAGTGATATCTGTGTGTCAGCACATTCCTTCTGCTGCAGAGAGCGCCGGCGCTGGATTCTGTGAAGACTTCACCTGGGACAGAGGAAGGCTAAAAGAAGGATCAGGCTATTTGATATCTAGAAGGACACTGAGACAGTGCGGTGAGGGGGAAAGCTCTGGCTGTGCTGACCGGAGGCCAGGACATCAGACAGCACATTCCTGCCTGACACGCGTCCTCTCGGCTGCGAAGCGATACTTGTTGGAGACGATCCCCAGCCAGAGGTTGCTCTGTGATAACACACAGCCATTTCTGGGCTCCTGGTGTGACCCACTGCCTGCATTCACGGCAAGCTTCTGCTTCGTGTGGGGTTTATGGTCAGACCCTGTGGGTTTTGGTGCTGCCTGTTGTGGCCACAGTGGGCTGTGAGATGGCTGCCTGAGGCTGTAGCTACTCCACACTTGGGGCTGCGAAGGCAGAAATTGTTTCTTTTCACCTAGCAGCAAAACAGGATCTCTCTGGTTTTTCATGTAGGCCGCAGATGCCCGAGGACATACCCAGCCATACTCTGCAGCCTTGGGTAAGGAACCTGTAAGTATCCTTGGGCAGGACTGTCTGAGACCCTCCCCATCCTTCCTCCTCTGCCACTGCTCTCCTCCCCAACACAGCAGGCAATTTCAGTGCTCCGTTTAGCAGGGCTTCAAGGCTGTGGCCAGGGCCCCTTCCTCTGCATCCTCTGGAGCAGCAAGTCCCACCTTTTCCTTCTTGCAGAGCCACACTGGCTCGTTGCCCTCACTAATCCGGGGGGGTAGTTTGCTGGGCTTTTCTTCCTTAATCAATTCACAGAAATGAGCTTGCATGACACTTTGTGTTTCTGCGGAGCGAATTCCACAAGCAAGGTGTAAAAGTAATTAAGGCGCCGGGCTTCAGCTTTCTGACACTGCAATCAGCGGGGCGTCCCCAGGCAGCCACCCTCACAATGAAGGCACAGCGAGCGCGGGGAGGCGAGGGGGGAACCAAAAATTGTCAGCTTTCAGAAAGCCACATCATTTCTCAGTCCGGCTCTCTGGGGGCCAACAGATAAACAGCTCTGCCCCAAGGCATTTCCTTCCTCCGAAGGTGGGAACTGGCCGGAGCGGCCACGGCCTCCCATCCTCCGATGACATCAGCTTCCTCGGGCGTGGGGCGAGGGGACTTCAAAGGAGGAGTTTGGGGAAAAGGCCTTGTGAAAGCCGGGCAGGCCTCTGTGCCGGCCCCAAGGCCCCGCAGTGGAGTCCCGTCAGAGCGGTTCACCCCAGCACACCCCGAAGAGACAATAAAAGAGGAAGGAGAGCACAGCAGAGGCAGACACGCCAACGCGGCTGCAGGGCTGTGACCGGTGTGATGCTGCCAGCACCGCTCGTCCAGCCCAGCCAAATGGTCCCAGTAAAGCCCCGACCCTGACGGTGTCTGAGCAAACCCACGGGCTGACCTTGACCAGAAGGGCACCCATTTCCTAGGGTCCTACCCCCAGGATGAGCTCACCACAAATTTTCAGATGCCAAATACAAGCAAAGCTTCAACGCAGTCTCTGTCTAATGCTGCCACATGCACCCCACAACTGCCCCTACTCGAAAACCTTGAAGAACTGTAGTATCTCTTCAGACCCCAGCCCTCTCTTAAATTCGGTTGAAATTTGGCCACGAAGTTCCTGGGGGAAGAGGAAAGAAAAGGGCCTGGCAGGCGGACACAGGGACACCCTGTTCACATGAGATTCATTTCCTTAGGAAACCAGGCTAAAATAATAGTCAGAAATGTTGGGTAATTGCCTTCAACTCAACATCTCTCTCTAGACAGGAAGAAAGGAAGGAATTAGCACACTGTATGTTATATTTCAAGATTTGTCTACATTATTTCAAGCATAGGAATTAGAAATGAAATTAAGAAGATATATTAGATCGTCTTGCCCCTCCCTAGAGAAACAAACCTACAGCTGTTTCCCTTAGCATATTTTTTAGTGATGTGTGCAGTCCAGTTTCAAATGAACCAAATGATGGAGCTTCCATCAGTTTTCAGCAGGAACCATTCCCTTGCTTACATATATTTCCTGTACTTTCTTTTTTTTAAAAAATAAAAAATAAATAAATCTATTTCAACATTTTTTATCCATTGGCCATGTTTTATCTCAGTATTTCTAGCACACCTCTTAATTATTTTATGAACTCACTAGAGTAGAAAGGTAAATACAAGCGTCTATGCACACCACCTGCATACTTCAAATAGTATCGCAGGGTTCATTTCACTCTTTTGGCTGACTGAGAGGCTTTTTTATTCAAGACAGTTTAATATTTTTAACCGTGTTTTTCCTTAAAAAAAAAAAAAAAAGGCTTTGATTAATAAATTCCAGCATTTTTTTTCAGTCTGAGTTTTTTGGACTTCCCACCTCGGTCACATTTCAGCTTGAGTTTTAAGGGCCCAACCCACTTGAAAAATCCTCTAGATGGTTTTCTCACTCCCCTTGACTGTTCTACGTTAGCTTTCTATTGCATAATTAAGAGCTATTGAAGGGGAGGGTTTACTTGAATATGACATTATTCCAATAAAATAGTTCTCCTTTCTTAAGCACATAGCTTGTTTCCTTGTACACTCAACTGTTCCTTTTCAGCAGAGTGGGCCCTACAGATCTGGAAACATTTATTGCATGCTATGCACATGAGCTGGTGACAGAGAGGGTTGCACCCTGCGTGCATGATATCCGTGCTTTCTGGAAATATGAGGAAAAACTGTAATTCCCAGGGAACAATTCTGCCCCAGATCTGTTTATTTTAAGGCAGAGAAGAAGCCACTTTGGTCCTTAAAACAGCCTCCTCCAAACCAAACTGCAGCACAGCATCCCCAGGACTGTATTTCTCCCTAGCAGTGTCCATTGCTGGTGCGTTTGGAACAGAGCCAGCCCTGGTCTGATACCAGCATCTGCAGCAGGCAAAGCTGGGTGGGCTGGGAAATGCCAAAGACCCCAAGGGAGTTTGGACCAACCTAGGACTGGACCAACCAATTAGGATGTGGCCTAAGTCAACAGTAAATTAACACGTTCTATCCAAGCTGTGTGCTTGGAGCAGGTCTGAATTTGACAGCAGCAGTTCCAACCACTGTCCCAACCCAAGAGAGAGGGGTACCGAGGATGAATTAGGTCTGCCATATATACCTGAAATATATTTCTTTTTCCACTGTGCAGCTTTATGACATGAAAAAACGTCGTAGGGTATAATCAGCTTCAGCTTCTCCACCCTAAGCACAAATACACAGAGGCTTTGACCAAAAGCCCCATCTTTAACATGCCTGTTCCACATTCAGAAGCAGAAGACGTGAAGATGTGCAAGTAGACACAGTTTTCTTGGCCATACTGAACTTGTCGGGGGCCAGTTTCAGAGAATTTTATGAAAACAAGATTCCTGATCTCAAAATCATCCGACTCAGAAGGGGGGCTGTTTTCTGGTATTCTCACACCTCCCTGATGGATAGCAGCACATCCGCAGCTGCCAGCAAACACAGCGAGGAAATGCGCACGTATTTGGGATTTATCCACGGGTAACTCCTGGATTCCTCCTCTGCCTCATAACCTTGCAAGAAGCACCACGGCGCCAGCTTTTCTCTGCCTGATCCCCTGATCACAAACACCCCATTACTGAGAACTGCTATGAAGGCAGGCTGGCTCTGTAGGTGGGATGGAGACCACCACCACATCAGAAATACCTCCCAGCGCATTTACGGGTCTCAAGGCTTCCGTAACCCTGCGGTGCAGAGATCCTACAGGTCCACATCCACTCCCCATGCACACATCTGACCCACAACTAACTCCACTCTCGTCCTGAGCCTCCTGTTGCACTGACCCTAATGCTACACACAGCTTCCATAAAACCAAGAGGCAAATTCAAGGCCATATTAGGTATAGTTAGAGGATACTAAACTGAGGTTCCAAGAAGTCTGAGCCCTTTCCTGAGTGCTGACGGCTGTTTCTGAGTCAGGCTCCTTCTCTGCTGTGCTCTGCTGAGTCACTTTATTCCAAAGCAGGAGCGAGGAGGAGGAGGAAGCAAGGGAGCCCAGCCAGGAGAGGGTAAGCAGCAGGAGCAGGGGGCATCAGCCTGGCCCTCGTCCCAGAACTTCTGACGTTTGTGTTACTGGTGGGAAGAGGACTCAGAAAACACAGCTTCTGTGAGCATCGGGCTGCGACAGGAGAGAAAGACCATGACACCCACACCCCGGCAGCATACTTGGGGAGGAAGGATTATATTTTGGAGTGGGCTCACGCCAGAATACGCGTGCACGTGTGTGTCAGCATGTGTGCACGTGTGTATGCGCCTTGTGTGTGCATGCACATGCTCACATACGTTTTTGTTTGGACGAGGCATTTTGGCAAAGTCAACAAAAACTAATTGCAAACAAACTGCCTTTACATTCAGCCCCTAAAACAGCTGCTTTCAAAGCTGTACCAGTGGGAATTCAAAGCATCACTAGCTGTTGCTACTTGACCTGGTAATTTTGGAGGCTACACCTTCCGCTCCACCACAGAGCTTCCCGTTTGCTGGCCAAAATGAGTAGTCAGGTGCTGAGAGTCTGTTCCTCCTCTTATTCAGAGCTCGGCCCTGGTTTTCAGGAGCACTATATAAATTTAGAAGTTGCGTGCAATAATAAATAACTGTGACAGGTACAGAAACAAAGCCTGCAGCTCTTGGTGTTAGCGTTTCCTCCTCCGGAGAGGTTTCTGTTCCCTCGTGTCTGCAGGACAGAACATTCCAGCGATGTTTCAGCACTGATGGGCGCACAAGCCTCAGCCAGGAGAAAAGTCAGCTTTCTGGCAGAAAACCCTGGCTAGCTCCTGGAACGGAGCGAAGAAAGAGAGAAAAGATGAAATACTTTGTTTACCATACCATGACATCACCATCATCACCAGAGAAAAATGCAAGTTCATCTTTCTTCCCCGGGAAGATCGGTATGACCTGAGCCATCCGCACAGCCGGATAACGAAGGCAGCGGTGTCCTCCCTGCTCCGCAGAGCCCGGGGACCACAGCACGGGCACCAGCACCCACACACGTGCTGGCCTTGTGGCCACTGACTTTGACCAGGCACAGATGTAACCCAGAGAGCTCCCTGCACTGAGCTCCCTTTGCCAGACACGGGTCCAAGAGTGCCCTGCTGAGTGCTCTGCTGTTTTCTGTACCTCTGTTTCTGGTCCTCTGGTAATGACAAAGGCTGGGTTAAAAGGAAAAGGGTGGGTTTCCTACCAGAAAGAGGGGCCACTGCTCTGTTTGTTGCAGGGGTAGAAAATACCTGAAAGCGTGCCGAACTGCTGTGGCTCCGACAGCCAGAAACATGGGAAAAATATAGGGGCAAATGGCAACGTAGGCAGCTGAGTCGTCCCTGCGACAAGGACTTCCTCCACCTCACTGGAACTTGGAGTGAGCTGTCAGACAACTCCAGTAAGTCTCTGTGCTCACACATGATTAGAGTCAGGGATTGCTTTATCACCCTCAGACGGAATGGAAAAACGGAGCTTCAAAATGCTCACAAAGGGATCATCTCTGGAGGGGAAATGGCATGAATCAGCTGAATTGTTCATTCTGGTTTTAATGCTACAAACAACAGTGAAGCAAGAAAAACTGTTAAAAAAAAATCCTGATGCCATGTTTTCTATTTTTGAAACCATTCAAAAACATTTTCAGGATTTCAGGAGAGATTTACCAGAACAACCCTCATGCAAACACAGGCAGGTTATCCTCGACTCCCATTTTCTGATTAGAAGAACCCAGTCAGAGAGTTCCTGACCACACATATTACAAAGACAATTACAATTGCAAGAAAATGCCAAATCAGAGCAGAAAGATCTTATCAGATTCCCTCCGAATAAAAATTAATATTTCAAAGCATTACTACGACAAGGTGCGGCTCCTGTGGAAGCCAGAAATCACTCACTTCAAGGCTCTGGTAGGAGCCCTGGCAAATACACACTCAGTGCAGAGACACCCCATCCCTAAGCCACGTGTGCCAGAAGGATTGAACACCACTTGCCCTCGGCAGCACTCATTTTTTGTCATCTGGGCAAACCCCTTGGTCCACAGCCTGAGGAGCGGAGCTGTGCCCCGGGGCCTGCATAGCACCCAGACCTCACGGCGCTGGAAGGGCGCGAGGGATCCCGGCCTCGCACCGGCCCCCGACAGCCCGGAGTAACCTGAGACTGCACACGTAGACGAGCAGAATAATTCCGAAACACCAACTGGAAAAGCCGTTCCTCTGCGTGAATTCACGGGGAATTGGTTGCCTCCAAGGACCAGTAATTCACTTGAAGGGTGACTCAGAGATGACATTATGGGCCCGTCCTTCACAATCGCTCCAAGTGCAATTTTGGCCTCAGCTCTTTCTTTAATTGAATCTGATTTAGATGGGAGTCCACCAGCACTTCATTTCTATTTTATTTTTATGATTCACTTTAGCGTTTAGTTTCTGTTGTAATCTGGTTTTATTATAGTTGTTGCTAGCGGAAAATGTATCCACCTATTACTAACACCACATAAATTCAGATGCTGTCTCAAGCAACACTCTCACACGTACGAGCGCTAACATTTCATGCGTAATATGCCCACTTGTTGATACGGCTTGCAGCAGGACTCAGTGCCATGACCTTTCCGTAGGGATTATTGTTTTAATGCAGAATGTGGTACAAAGGCAAAGGAACCCAACCTGTCCTATTGCTGTCAAGCGGGGTATCCTTGGGTGCAGCCTCAGAGCGGTGAAGATGATTCGGGCACGCACCGTGCACCGGCCCCAGCAGGAGTGTCGATTTGAGAATATCTTCCTTCACCACGGAGCTGGTATTCACATGTCCTCATGAGGTTTTTTTTAATTAATAAAGAGCTCTTTTTCACAGATCAAATTTCCCTTCCCACTCAGGACATTGCACATACTGAAGAAATAGAGGTGTTGTACCAGGAGCGGTTGCACCGCCCTGCTCCCTAGCACTCCAAAAGACCAGAGCATTCCGGGTGCAGCAGCGTGCATCACCTCCCCTGCAGTTTGGGTAGGTAAACCAAAGCCAGAAAGGCTCCACCTGTACCTTAGAGGGAACTTCCCGGGCCGTTCCTGGGGGATGGTACAGTTTTCCAAGGGACACCCTGGGAAGGCTGCAGCACCTCCATCACCACCGCGAACCAGGGCTGATGTGGGCAGAGCTCCACGGCTGAGAGAAGAAGGAGGCAACATTTGAAGAGGGCTTTTCTAGCCCTGTAATTTTACCCTTGCACGTAGGATTTGAGTTTTGGGATCTACCTTCAGGAAACACGAGCCACAACTGCAGTGCCGTCTACCACCAGCAAGAACCGCGCGAGCTGCTCTACCCAACACGCCGTCCCGCGCAGAGCTCCACACCACCGCGGCTGGACTGAGATCTTGTTCAAAACTGGCTGGTTTCAAATCAGATTCGCTGCAATAGATACCGAGTGGATCTGCCCTGATTCAAAGGCCTGCGAGGCAGATCACTTTTGGACGCAAAAGAATTTAGAAGAAATTGAGTTTTATTTATTTATTTTTTTCTGATCTAAGCTCAGAGCTTTTGTAACATCTGAAACTTTTATCAGAGTTGACAATGGTATAAATACCATCCTGCCAGCTCCTAGAGTGCTAGCAAACAATCTTTCATCAACCAAATGAACTCTTACAGACGGAGCGAGATATAAACACCCATATGTAATGCACATTCTCTGGACTGGATCCACCACTAGCAAAACCCTCTTGCTTCCCTGGAACCAGCAACACAAACTCCCTTTATATGTCTTAAGTGTCCACAGTACAAACAATAACACATTAACATGCTCTTGACACTGCTGTCAAAATAAACAGCTATTTATTAATGTTCTACAAGGCATTATTTTAAAAAGAAATCAATCGAGCAACAATGTCAGGAAGAAAAAAAATATCCCTCTGCCCCAGAGCACAGCATCTCCCTTCTACTTAAGACAACATCTGGTCCAGATAACAGCTGCCAAGGGCTAGAGCTAAGAGCACAGCGATTGCTGATGCTTGGTGGTTGCTCGATTAGTTCTGAGAACAACATTTTTTAGCTGTGTGGTATCGCTGCCAACTATTCCCTGGGATCCCGGGAGGACAATGCATTCCCTTTCTGCTCTTACTGGGTAAACAGAACAAAGGCTGAGCGTGATGCTTGCTCTCGCCAGTCAAGCCTGGACTATATAGAAGAATGTATTAAAAACTGCCTCCCCCTCTCTCCTTCCGAGGTGAAAACCTCCCCATCTTAACGCAGTGAGAATTTTGCAGCCTTTTGTTCCTGTGGTTGAAGCAAACTTAAAGATACCAAGGAACCTCTTGAGAAAACCAAGAGAGGAAGCTTGAATGCAAAGTGAACTTACAAACAAAAAGCTATTTTTAGGGGGGGGAAACTCTTACCAATGGGCAAACAATACAAGGAAGTTTCAGACACTGACTGCTAGGGAGAGCTAATATCCCCTTGTCGCTGCCCCACCTAGTCTGGATACAGGAACGCTGCTAGATTCTCAGGCTTCTCGCAACCCCCAGGTTATCCACCTTCCCCTTAGCGTGGGGCAAAAGTTCAGGGCTTGGGCCGAGAGCCACCTGGTGACCCTGGCTCATACTCACAGCCTCCTGCTCCCGCTGGTGTAGGTGATCTGAGGTCACAGCAGGGCCCTGGTGGGGTCACGGGCCCCGCGGTGTGGGTGGGGATGGGTGGTGGGACCCCATCTGGGGCACCGACAGACGCGGTGGTAGGGCACCGCTGCAGCACGTGCGGGGCTATGGCCATAGAGGAAACATGGCAAATGACATGAACGGCCTTGGGACAACCCAAAAAGGGCCTTCCGAAACACGGAGCATTGTCTTGCTGTGCTGCTGCCTTGCACCCGTGCTCCTGCCGAGCTGCCCAGTGCCTCATGTCCCGCCAGACCCCAAGATGTGGTCTGCAGACAGTCAGTGGAGCTGCACTGGTGCTCAGCAGCTGCAGATTCGGGACATAACCATAAAGCTTTGGTGGTCCCCACTGATCCTGCTTTTCCTCCTAGCAATCAGCTCCCCCTGCACTCCCCACCTGTTCTAGGCAATGCAATTTTCAAGCAATTATCAACACCTAGGTTCTCTGGAGAGAATCTCCGTGAGGAGGAAAGCTTTCACATGAGATTTGCAGCCTGTTGACTTCTTGCTGTAGCTGCACTCCTGTTGTGCATTTGCAGTAGGACTCAGAGTGGTCAGGAACAGTCTGACTTCAGATATTATGAAGCAGGACTACACATGAAGGACATGTTTTCCCTTGAAACCTCTCCCAGAGTTTTGTATTGCCCAAAGCCTGAGCCAGTGTTCAGGGCACAGAAGACACTGAGAAAGGGCTTTCACGGAACAGACACATCTCTGCTGTTGCTGCTCATTTTGCTGTGAGCCTACACACACTGAAAGCAAGGCTTCGACGGACAGAGTCGTTCAAAAACTGGATGCAAGGTGAAACCGTGCAGAAAAGAGAAGCTCTACAGGATTGCTCAAGCCCTTATCTGGCCCTACTGCCTGCAAACAGAGACTCAAAGATTCATATGGGGTCAGACAGGGACATTTTGTACATGGTATTGCCAGTGAGAGAGGAGGATATTTATTCCATTATAGGAAGCCGAGCCTCAGCCAGCAGTGTGCCCTTCCAGGGGCAAAATCCAGCTCCGTACCAGGCTGCAGCAGCAAGAGCACAGGCAGCAGGCTGAGGGAAATGGTTCTTCCCCTGAGTTCAGCATGCACAGGGCCAAGGCCGGGTACTGCCCCCAGCTTTGGGCTCTCCAGGACAAGGCGGTGACCATGGGGAATGAGCCAAGGTGGTCTGGGCACCAAAGAAATAGCACGAGAGACGGGAGCGGAGCTTGTGCAGGCTGAGGCAGGGCAGTGACTGCTCAGAGCAGGCACTCCAAATGTCAGGCTGGCCAGGATGTTTCATGGAGGCTGTGTGCTGACTCCAAAACCTGCAGCTGCAGAATTGTGCACCCCTCCTGGAAGAGACATTGCTTGGTAGGGCAGCACGAGTGAGCTCTCTACATATGCTAGGGAATGGTGTTACAATTAAAGCCGAGTACAAAGAGGCTGCAGCCCCAAAACAGAAGTATTCTGCAAAAATGTCAAAGTCAGGAGTGGAGTGGGGAAATCCCTTCCTCTCTGCCTGGTGCTTAAATACAGAGAGTGTGCCTCTCTGTTTGCTGCTGCTGGAAGAAGTAACAGCACCACAGCCATAATCAAATGCAGGCGGCGTCAAACAGTGCTGGGGATCGGGTAAAAAACGGTGTTGTTATGCACACACATCACCCCTGGGATTAAACTGCCTGGTTTCCTTCCACTAGCATTCAAAACTTCCCCATTTGCCTCCAAAACGAGAAGAGCACAGCTCAGGCTCAGGTACAAAGCAACCTAACAGCACTGATTTCAGGGGGAAAGCCCCAACCCCATCACGCGGAGCTGATTCACACGGGTTCACGAAGCTGAGGATCATGCCCATGAGCGTAAAGAGCCCTTCTGCTGCAGAACTGACACCTGATCTCCTGTCACACTAGTTGCTTCCTAACCCCAAAAGGTGCCTCCAGGGCCCACGGGAGGTGTCGAGGAAGCAGGAATTGCTCGGGTGGACCAGGTCCGTGGCCCGTCTCGCCCCATATCCTGTCTCAGACGGTGGCCAGCAGCAGATGCGTCAGAGGAAGGTGCGAGGGACCCCGCGCGAGGCAGATGTCCTGCGTCTGCAGCCCGCCCGACTTAGGGAAAGATGAAAACAAATGAGTTTATAACCTTTTGTCAGCCTGTCCCAAGGATGTAACTTCACAAATATTTAGGTCAAACGGGGCACACCCTGTGCTGTACAGAAGGAGAAAAGAAGAAAACCCAGTGCTTCAGCTCCGGGATGCCATGCTCCCCGTGCTCGATAAGATAAACGAGTGTCAGGCACGTGCTGCTGCTGCAGACACGGGTCTGCTGGCTCACTAAACTTTAAGTGTGCCTGCTTTAGCCACCAGTTCCCATAAAGTCTTGAAGAAATCACTGTTCCCAGGCCCTGGTTCATCCCTTCCCAAACCAGGACTGACGCTTCCCTTCCCATGAGCGTGTTGTAGATGCAAGGCCAGCCACAAACACCCCCGTCTCCTGACTCCCCCCCACCTGTTCCTCCTTGGTGGGGACAGGAGCTGGTGATTTCTGCCAGGTGGGAGCCCCAGCCAGGGCCAGGAACAACTGACAGCCACAGCCTCATCCTTAAAAAGTCATTGCAGGTTTTCTCAGGTATCATAGAAAGCACTAGTAAGGTCCCTAATCAACCTTGGGTCTCAGTTCCTTCAAACGCTTCTCATTCCTGTCTTGGAAATGCTTGGGGCTCTCCTCCTGCTTGTGGAAATGGGTCTGTGGTGCAACTTGATGAAGGTGGGCACCTCCTGGCCCACCGGGACTTTGTCCAGGGCCGTCCCACGGGCAGGGATTCAGGGGATCCCAGGGGCATCACTGATGGCACACGAGCAAGGCAGAGACCGCACAGCTCTGTGCAGGGCACGGCCCCGCTCCGAAGCACCCGGAGGGCGGGCAGGCTTGCCCACAGCTCTGTTCCTCCATCAGCTGTTAATCATTCGCCTGGGCTGTGTTAATTCATAAATTTCTTTCTCCCAGCCCCGCTCCCATTGTTTGTGAGCCGGGCATTGTCACGAGGCCAGTTCTATATTTACGACAGGATGTCAGCCTCGGTTGCCTTCTTTGAACTGGATACTTTTACCTTCCATGCTGGCAGCGAGGCAATTGAACAGAAAGGTAGAAAAATAAACAAGTGTTTATTTAAGCCACGCTCGGTTGTATCAAAACTCACAAGTGGCAATTCGTCCTATTGCTTCTTCCCCGCTCCCGGCCAGGAGAGCACAGGTTTTTTCATGCCATAAACAAAGGAGTATTTCCTAGGAAGATTGAGAGTTTCCTCTAAAGGAAAACAAAACAAAAAAAAAATAAAAAAAAAGGAGGAAGGAATCTGCAGAATGGCCCTTAGGAAGTTACAGCTCTGGAGGCCCTTTAGTCCCGCAGCAGCAGAATGTATTTAAATATAGCAAGGCCTGGCCAGAGCCCGGCCTGAGGAGTGCCCTGTGCCCCGCACGGACATACACCAACCTCAGCGTCCAAGCACAGCAGGTCAGAAAGCGGTTCTGGAACTCCTCTTCCTCCTCAAAATAACATTATTTGAGCCAAAATAAAAACATTTCAAAGCCAGAGTGCCGTTCCTGCCTTGTGGAAGGCGTACCTTGTGCCTCACACCGCTGTTTCCTCAATGGATGAGGAGTGTGGTGGACTACATGCCCCGTGGCATGCTGCGGTCCCCCCGGCAGTGACAGGGGTGACACACTGGTGACACAAGTGGCCTGGGTTCTCTCCAGAAGGAACGGGGCCATGCAGCTGGGACTAGAAGACACACGAGTGGGAATTTCAGGACACCAGTATTTCATCTTTGCTGTTAATAGCTTTGGTTGGGTCACTCCGTTTCCTGCATAGGAAATTTGCTTCTTCCCATCCATCTCCCTGGCAAGCAGGTCGTCTTGCGGTGGAAGAGCAGGACAAGGCTCTGTCTTCCAAGGACGCAGCCAGGATTGCTCTGCCCATCCCACCTCCACAGCCTCCGTTTGGAGCTGTACCTGTTCTGGGGCCCTGCAGTGACTTTCAGCTCCAGGACACTCCAACCTGTCTCCCCCACGTTTTCCCAAGCAACATCCAGTAGCTATTAAGCGCATTCAGCTGTAATGAGAAGGCTGAAATAGCTCCGGCTCACTGGCCAGAGACTTGGGTTGCAAGAGCAGGCTCTGGCTGTGGATTTGTCTGCCATGGATCCTGCCTGTCATACAGCACAGGGCAACTGCAACAGGATGAACCCTAGAATGTACTAATATAAGCAGGAAGGTCTGTAATGTGAGGACCTTCCCACATCAATTAAGTAAAACAATCTCCTCTTTCAGAATGCAACATAATTCTTGCATAAGGCTCCCTTAAAATAATATACAGTGCTGCTGAACAGGAGCTGTGGGGGACTCTCTGTGATCCTCGGTTCATTCGCAGATTTAGCTGATAGTTTCCCTCTGACTGCTCTAATTCATACAGAGGAGCTCTGAGTTTTCCTTCCAAATGCAGAAAGGGCTGTATTAGTGTTATGTCAGACTAGCTATCACCCCTGCATTCGGGGTAAGTAAATCCACTTTATAAAGGGAAGCGTACCTTGAGCCATTGCTGCTCTTTGCTCCCCATTTCCTTCTGTCTTCAGACCTGGCCATGTTTTAGGCCTCCTACAGAATCTGGGAGGTACCAGGAGACTTGGAGACCATGAAAAAATAGGTGAAAAATGAAATAATCTAGATACAAGGACACAACGGGGAATAGCTGGATGTATTTTGCAATTACATTCCTAGTGCAAGATCTAATACCAGTGCCCAGTTTGTAATTTTAGAATTCTTTGCAAGAAGCCTTTGTTACCTCTGGCCCCGAGGAAATTACTGTTGGTCTTCAGAGAGATGCTTTACACGTAAAACCTCTCTGGATTATACATCACAGGAGGTGCTGAAATCTCCATTACAACCACGGGGAGACCTAGCATGGTGACAGTGAGAAAAACCTGCCTGTGTTTGCTGCTGAAGTCTTAAATATTGTTAGTGAGCTTCACCAGGCAGAGATGCTGCGGGTCGTGACATGACGAGGAAGACCCAGGGCTTTGAGAACAGGAGATTGTAGGCAAACATCTCTCACGTATCTATCTTTACAGAGGGCTGAAAAAATCCCAGTTCTTGGCAGAGTCCAAGCAGCATCAAGACAGTAAAGCAGTGTAACAGAAACAGAGTGGAAGCAAAAGGACCGGCAGTCCTACGGGGCTATATTTCATTGCTGAGCACCACGTTCGGAGCAGTGGAAACAATACAAGCTGTGCAGCAGAAGTCAGTCACCGTGGGCTCTCCTATTTCAGCAAGTGCTTTGGAGAAATTTATGGCTAATCAGGAGCATGACATTATTAACGCGCTTTGTACCCAGCCAACTGCAGATGTGCGCTTGCATAAACCTTTCCTTATCGTTATTAGAAGCGATGAGCTGCAGTCCGTCATTGTTCGATAAACAATTCCACGTCCAAGATCGCAAACGTTGCCGCATCGTGTTCCGATGATCTGGGCCCTCCTCACAGGGTGTCAAAGTCAGATGCAACAACAAATACACGGCCACGGCCCCTTTGGGCCGACGCGTTTCCAAGAAGGGGCAAATGTTGATTATCTTTGCATGTTATTTTGCCTATAAAAGTCATCCAAATTCTAAAGAAACCAATGGAAAGCCTCCCACTGGCTTCGCTGGACTTCTCATCTGGTCATTAGTTATTGGATTGCATTGGCCAAATTTATGCCTTTGGCATAAGGCAGCCCCTGAGCTCTCACCCAGCTGTAGCCTCTGTTTTGGGGATAGACAGACAGCTAGAGAACGCTCCCGTTCACGACACTTGTGATTTTTGCTTTGTATTTTCGCTAATATCTTTCCTCAACTGCTAAAAATAAAAGTTTGACCAACAAAATTTCTTTCAAATTCCCCCCTCAGACAGTTTGCCCTCCATTTCGAAAAAAAAAGAAAAAAAAAAAAGGAAAAATATCTACAGGGGTGCAGGTGCATTGCCTTTCCAGCCATGTTTCCTGTTTAAAGTTGCATTCATTTTGTTTGTATTTGCATCTCTTCACGCCTTTGTTTTCCCCATCCCTCACGCTTGGCCAGTCCCCAGGCTGGCTCTTCTAGAACGCCGCAGCGAACATTTCCCATCTCGAGGCAGGGAGGGGCTGGAGAAGACATCTGGCCTGGATTCGAGTGATTTTCTTCCTGCAGATGTAAACGCAGAGAGGGAATTGGGAAAAGGAAAGGTAGCCTTTCTCAGGCCATATCCTGCAGCAGCCAGGGACCCACCTGCTCCCCGGAGAGCGTTAGGAAAGCCTCAGCACTCTGCTCACTTGTGATCCGCCTCATACGGCCACTGACAGCAGAGAAAAGCCAGAGCAGGGCTAGCTTTTGTTACACCCTGACACTCCCAGCACTAAAAGGTCTGCATGAGGGGCACTGGTGGAGCTGGCCCTGCCTTTGCTGCCAGCGCCCGGAGATGTGGCGGGGGAGCAGGGCAGGACAGCAGCACGGGTGGGGGCATCGTAGGCAAGGTGCAGGAGTGCTCCTGGTGCACTGAACCCATGTGGCCAAAACCAATCTGACTCTACTCCATCACTGTCACTGTGTTTTATTGCCAGAAACAACGAGGGGAAAATAAGCTCTTCTTGCCATCTGCAGAATGAGGGGCAAATTCAAGTGTTTGGAGGCTTGGAGCTCCTTCTGCCCTACCCTTCACGCACAGAGGTCCTCAGCTGCACACAGGATGCTCTGGAAGCCTTTTGTGGCTGGTTTTAGAGCCAGTCTAGAGAAAGTTCGAGCTCTGTTAGAAACATTTCTCTTCCCTGGAAGTTTATTCAGCTGCAACTTTGAAAGTTACGTAAGGAAACTAAATAAAATTAGAGTACTGGACAAAAATAGCACTAAGAGAAATCTTCAGCTTGCTCTAGCACTCTGAGACCATTTTGGGGTCTTCTCTGCTTCTTCACCTAATGGCATGGGAAAGCTGCCTTTGCTGTAAGCTGGCCTCTGGCTGAATGCCATGGCATTTGCACTGCCAAGGAAAAAAAATCACCTAGGATGGTAACAGCCTGGTTTCACATCCATTTGTGGCAACATCGATAGCTGTACTTCCCAGGCAGCAGTCCTCCCTGCTTTAGTACAGTGCAACACCAAGGCACAAAACAGGTCCTGCCCGTGAGTCAGCACCGAGCTGCCAAACCCAGCTGAAAGCTCCAGGAAGCAAAATGATCGCTGCGTATTTTCGGTACCACTCGGTATGTTACACAAACTCCCCATGGGCAGACCCATGGCGAGGGGCTGGAAGGAGGGATGTGTTACAGCAGCAACTCTTTCATTTAAACTTTCTGACAGCTGCCGTGGACAAACATGCCATAAAACTCAAAACCAATTCAAAGCCAATATTCAGAGGTGGGAGACTGCAGAAGGATTTGGGTTCGGGGCCGTGTTGTGTTTTGCTTAGCATTCAGATGGGATGGAAGACTGCAGCATCCTTTATCCACACTCAAGTCATGCTCAAGTTTGACTTCATTTTCCAAGCTCAGCTGCATGAAGATAGAGCTCTGTCACCCCTTATCTGAGCAATTGGCTGACACGGTCTAAAACATGACTAGCACACCACACACAGCTTGTGGGAACAACCATGAGAGCATCCTCAGCTGCTCCGGTTCACACTTTGCCTCGTGCTGCTACAGGCAGACACAGGACGATAGCTGAGGGCAATAAAAGCTCAGATCACTGCAGTTAATCCACCAAGGCTTGTCCATCAGGCCTTTGGGTATCCACACAATGAGCCTATTCATGGTAGGCATGAATAAAAGCAGCCTGTGCTGCAGCGGTCCTGAGCTCCACTAACTCCTGGAATCATAGAAAAACATAGGTTGGGGGAGACCCCTGGAGGTCATCTCATCCAGCCTTCTGCTGGAAGCAAGGCCAACCTGAAATCATTGCAGATGAGCTCATGATGTAAGGCCAGGAGGAGTACGGAATAACAATGACTTTATTGCCCACGAGATCCTAACGCGAGTTACAGTCGATAAAGCAGACAGTCCTGCTGGAAGAACTGCCCTAAGGAATGACTTCTGGAAGTCAGCCTCTTGTGGCCAATTCCCACTGAAATCTGTAAGCATCCACCAAGGGGCCGTACTGCCTTGCAGGGGTGAGGAAGGATTCATACACAGGCCTGGCTCTTGGGCTAAATAATGGGAGGTCTGCAGTACATAGCCTCTGAGATGAGTAACACAGCCTATGGCCTTCGTTCGAGCCCTTCTCACATTAACAGCAAGTAAGTCAAGGTTAACATGCTAGCTATGCCAGTACTCGAGCTAATTGGTTCTCTGGAGAGAACTACAAAAAAGTTGGTTTCAGGACCTGCCAGGACAACTGCACTATGGTTGGTCAGCCACAGAAATATTTCATTATATCTGAGAAAAAATGCCATTTTTATCTCTAATCATCTGCTACAGCATGTCCCAACAACTTGTGAAGGAAGAAAGATTTTGATCGAGATCTCTCACTGTTCTGAGCTGCCTTGCCAGTTTTCAGTACTTTTCTGATTTGGTTGAAAGAAAAATATACACAGCAGAAAAGGATCCGTCAGTATAACGGGGAGGAAATAGGGCCCTGAAGGAGAGAAGGCTTTGAGTGATGTTGTCTTCACATTCTCCTGTGAAGCCAGGAAATCCATGGCCCCTCCAAGCACATGCCCCACCTAAGCTGTCAGACCATGTTATAGATGCCACCAGCGTTGTCCACTTCTTCCCTTCATCTGGTTCTTCCCGCAGTGCTTTTCATCTCTCCCTGCCATCGTTGCCTCCGTTTGGATTAACCGGTTTTGAGCCTTGCCCCGTTTTATCTTTGCAAGGCACATTAACAGAACTAAACAATGATACCGAAAATCTGAAAACCTGCTCGGACAACTGACATCTCTGGTGATGTGTTTCAAAATGCTCTGCAATTTAAAGAACAGCGGTCCTTGCTGAAATGTTCACAGTGGTAGCTCTGCTGAGACCTACTTTATTTCAGAAGCTTCTTGCAGGAACGGGATACTGGTGTTTACGGCACCCTTTACAGTGTCTCGGCTTTCGTGATCCTGTCCTCCAACATTTCTCTCCTGGGAATGTTTTCCATATTGTGCAAACTGAAGGACCCTCCCATTGAGTTAACTGCTAATTTGATGTACTTGAAGGCAGGAGGGATGTTTGTCATTTTCTGTTTTGAACCAAACCGTCCTAGGAACTTCTAGCAGCATGTTCCATATTCTGCCCCATCTTCGCTCAAATGAGATATTTGAGGGAAAAGTCCAGCAGCCAGCAGACAATCTTAAGGAGCCTCCCTAATACCTCTAAGCCTGCAATAGCATCAGCCACCCAGCCAGCCAATGTGTGGATGATGGGATCATCCTGCCAGCAAGGAAAGCTTTTTCCATTCCCTCTCATTTATTACTGACAATCCGAACAACACGGGAGATTTTCTCATTTTTCTGATGTTTTTTCATACTGTCCACTTCAAGGTCATGCAGCAAGGTGCGCCCAGGTTCACATTTCAAAAGGAACATTGAGGTCAGCCCCGATCACAGTCAGCTCTAATCACCAGTTGTAGTGGGATGCAGTCTTTCCCCTAGTCACAAAGCACAGCCCCTGAAATGTCCTGTAGGATGAAAACAATGCCTGCTACAGCATTTTCTCCTGATTGCTGGGAAAAGACAAGCAGCACGATTATTTGCACCTCCCAGACACAGTCACCGTTCTCACTTCCAGCTTCTTGCCCGCCCTTACGCTAAGAACGAGGCTATGATCTCTGCCCCAGAGAGGATCTGTGCCTCAGGTTCACATGCTATCGATCAGCCTGCTCCTAGCACCAGGAAAGATGCTTTCCTCCCTTCCACCTTCTACTTGGACCTGCGCCTTCCTACTGGGATCGTTTTACTGGGTACAGGAGGACAGAAATAGACAGGAAAGAAACATGTCAATATGTGCATTGAGGAGGAATTAAAAGCAATACATAATGAAATATCTGAAAGCACATGGGAATTTGCTGGAAACTAGAGGAGAGAGGAAGAGAGGCAGCTATCACGCCTTTTACTGCTGCACATGGAGTTAGTTTTGAAAAGTTCCTTCTCCCTGTCCCGTCCCTCTCCTCCCCTCACCCACTCCCCTGGGGAGGAGAAGGTAGCAAAGGCATCATTACAAAATTAATCACCTCGAAAAAGGATTCCAGCAAGGTAGAAACCCCAAACCTAAAAATCACTGCAAGAGGCAGAAGCGTCTTTGGGGGAAAGTTCAAACAGCTCCTTTTGCTTGACGAGTGCTGGAAACAATATGGCAATCATTAGCTTCTCTCTCTCCAGCTCAGGGTAGTCCATCTAATTTACACATGATGAACAACAGACATGCACGTAGGTCCAACAGCAATATTACAGTCGCACCTCTTGCCAAGAATTATGCCACTAAAAACCACATGTGCACACCCATGAGAGTCTGGAAAGGGTTAACGGGCTGCTGGGGGCTCCTTCCCCTCGCGGAGAGGTAAGAGCAGGGAGAGCAGCTCAGACGGAGAACAAACCTCAGCCTCGCTGCATGACCAGCCCCGGGTGTTGCTGAAAGCCTCCCTGAATGCACCTGAAAGTACGGCCTCAGACCTGGTACGGAGGTGCAAGGTATTGAGTTCTGGCTGATTTTTTGGGGGTGGGCCCTGAGGTCCCACAAGAATGCTAAGCTTGGGCCTCCTTCTGTTGCTCATTCCTGAGTAACCCCGGGAAAACAGGGTCATTTTGTACCCTTGTGTGCAAATACCTCTGGTGGCAGCCCACAACACCTTTGCTCACCTCAAACAGAGCAGACTTCCAAAGTGACAGCTCCCCTTCTACGTGGACCACTGACCACTCGAGACAGCCAGCAGGGATTTCAAGCACACCCTGACTGCCACAAACCAGCTCTGCACCCTGCAGCTCTTGGTGTCACGCTGACCGGGAGCAATGAGCTCCCTAACATAAAGGCAAGCTGATTTTTACCAGAAGCCACTGCGTAGTGTAGGGGGATGTTTTCCACTCTGTCTCTGCCATTGTCTGCCTGCTTGGTGACCTGGAACAGGTAGTGCTACCCTTTCTTTGTCTCTTTGCTAAACAGAGATACCGGTGCTGACCACTCCTGCACAGTACTTTGACACCTACCAGGGATAAAAAGCCAGGTGTTGGCATCATTGTGCAGCAAGTATTTACACTGACCTGCTTTAAAACTCTTCCTCCTTCATGTTCATTGAATAACCTCTCTGTTCCTGTGTTACGAAACACTGCAAGTGGACTCACAGCTGCCCACAGAAGTGAGAGGGATGGATGCGGGCTGCCGGAGAGCCCCTCCTGCCGTGCAGGACTTCCAGGGGTGAAACCCTGGCTCCATTGACCCCAGTGGGAATGCTGCCAACGGGGTGACTCCTTTAGTGCTGATTCACTGCAAATGATAGTAGGAAAAGTGTTTTGTAACGATTTCTGATCTGCTTCTTGAGGGTTTAGTCATCCCCAAAGTCAGTATGAATAAGGATTACTCTTTCCTTTCAGCAAACGGACCCCTCAAGTAAAACCCTGCCCAGTTAACGTTTTTTTTCACTGTATTTTTTTTGTTGTTGTTTTTCTGGTGAAGTTACCACCATCTGCGGCCAAACAACACACTTAAGCCCAGTAACCTTTCAGAAAAATGACAGATGATGTCTGCTGCTCATTTCACGTGGTTTCTGCCCAGCACAGTCTCTGAGGAAAGGAAGAAGGTGCCAAAACTGAAATAAGAAAGATAACATTGGTAAATGTCAGAGCTCCCTGGTGAGTGCAGAGGTCTCAAAGACTTGAGAATGCTGAACAGATGACTCACTGGGAAGGGTTGCCGCACGTCCTGTTTTTAACAGATGGGACACTAACTTATTTTATTTACGATTCTACATTTTTATGGTATTATAGTAGCATCTAGAGGCCTTAGTAGTGAAGGAGATGGCTTTGGGGACTGTGTGGGGTAGAAGCTATGGTGCAGCAGAACAGGTTGAGGGAATGGGATTTAATGTGAAAAAGTGCAGGCCAGCTCCCTGCTAGTGTATTTTGGAGCTGGTTTCAGCCAGGGGCTGGTTTACAGGCACAGAAAGGCATTTTCCTCGCTAAAAAGACAGATTCTGTCATAGTTGCAACAGTTCTCCATAGAAATATTAGATCTACGTATCCAATTTTTTATGGAGCCTGCTACATCCAAATAGACAAGCTATAACTGTTTGGATCCACGCTTCACACCTGTGCTCAGGATTTCCCAGTAGATGATACACAAAGTTTGCCTTAGTCCCCCAGACAGATTTCAGAACCATTTCTGTTCAGGTCAGCCCAAAAGTGAATTATTTGGTGCCTCTGGCATTGAAAAATGCCACTTTAAAAAATAAACATCATTTCCAAGTGAACAAGCAACACATCCTGTGTTTTAGATGTTGAAATCAGACTGCCTTTCCCCCCTGTGCCTCTGCCTTTGCAGCCAGAGCCACAGGCTGAACGCAAAAGTGCAAGAACAGCTCTAAATCCCACACCAGTTTTAATTGAGTTTGCTGTTCAACAAACAAAAAAAAAGCCACGCAGTTCTAATGCAGTGATGCTGGTGATGACATTTTCCACATTCTGCTCCAGATCTCCGTGTCATTTGTCCTGCCACAAGCTAGTGTGACATACCCTACAGCAGGACGAAGAGTGTGGAGCCTGCTACTGCCTGTGAACTAAAGCAGACCTGGAGTGAAACCCTGACCTCAGACAATAGCAGCTTTGCCACCAACATAAACGGGACCAGTTTATTAGCCCAGAATTTCCAGCTCGAGCATTAGAGGCTTGTATTTTTGACAGTTTTAATCCAGAAGCCCTGAGCTCCCTACCATCATCTGTGGATGTGATTACATGGGTAGACAGGATAAAGCTGGAGCACTCCGAGTATTTCTGCTCCGCGTCTGCTTCCAAAGCGAAGCTGTCACTCAGCTGGCCCTGTCCAGCCAACTAATCGTTCTTCTGGGGACAGGCTCCTGTGGCTAACGTGTCCCCACGGTCTCCCATTTAACATGCTGCTGAAGGAATACAAATTTGTCCACTCCTCCCTCCCCTTCTTATCCAGTTGAAATAATAAATATTTTACCCGTGATTTATTGGATTTCAGTTTGTTGAAAAGATCCTCCAAACAAATGAAGTTTTAATGGCAACAAAAGCCAGCCGCAGCGCATTACAAAATATAAACAGCAGCGGAGGCCGTTAAACAAAACCCACTTCGGATACGGCTGACATAAGGCTCAGCAATCTTCACCTCCTGAGGCCAGGGCCCTCGGGAGAGGGTAACAAGAAGTCCCTCACTGGAAAAAGAAATCTGGAAGTACCGTGGGCTTGAGTCTTCTGGACACCGAGGGCTGCAAGAAGGACTTTTGAAGTGACCAGTCGAGGCCTTGAGCTATTCAGGGCAAGAATTGCTGAGGGACTTGTTCCTCTGCAGGAAGAATATATATGGGAAGATATATGAGGCAATCATGGCTTCTTTCTCTTTTTGATAGGTAATTATTTCCCTTAAATCTCCTGCAGCTTGCCTGAGACAGATGCAGGTGAGACATGCCTCTGATGATGGTACGCGGCCACAGCCCTAGGCGGGCATACCTGGTGCAGCGGCAGGGAGGAGCCCGTGGGTATCAGCTGATAACTCTGCCCTGCAGACATCTGACCAGTCCCCTCTGCCCAGTCCAGTATCTGGGCGTAAGGCTGGTTCAAGGTTTTTACTTCAAACTTTGGGGCTCATGGAAGGTGACGGCCAGACCGAGCTCTTCTCAGAAGCCACCAGCCAACGTGGGCCTTCTTGAACCTGAGTGGCAGTTTCCAGACCAGAGACAATCCAGTCTCAGAAGATGTTCATGGCTCAACACCAACCAGCTGCACACCCCCCTTGGCACCTACCAGGTGACCTTCCTGTACTCTGCACGCCACAGGGAGCTGAATACCCACAGCACACCCAAACTAGCCTAGTGCTAAGGGACTCAGGTGGCACCTCCTTTGCAGGGGCAAGATGCAATGGAAACGTTCGAGGAGGCTCCTCAAGCTGTGGAAGCTAACCCAGACCACATGAAAGACTGGAGGCTGAGCGATAAAACATACTGTTTCCCTTGACAGCAAACACAGGAAAGTCTAAGCAGAAGGGGACTAAGAGCTATATCCATCAGCACAGCTCCCTTCTGCGAAGCCCAGTCCAAGGATGTTTTCTGCTGCACAAATCCTAGGGTCTCATCTATCCACAGCTTGTTCCTAACTCTTAGATGCTACCTAAAAACAGCCTTGATGAGTGCACAGCCGGGATTGCCACCTTCTATTCAAACAGGGAAAGCGTGGACAAGTAATGTGTTCCAGAGCCAGGAAATCAGGATGTTTTGATTTGTGATAAAGTACAAAACATGTGTGAGTGACCAAAGACACCCTGCCTGAGTCTTTCAAGAAATAAGTGATTCAAGACATTTTACCATAACAGCAAGAGTTTACTGTCAATAAACCATTGTTTACTGTCTACACAAGAGATGTGGCTACTACTTTATTCAAACATTCCTATTTTGTCTACTTAATCCATTCCAAGTGACTGCGTGACTGCAAACAACTTCCCTTTCAACAGTCAGGGATGCCTGGGAAAGGGTCCTCCTGTCTGCCTGAATCCAAAGAGCACCTTGACTTCCCAGCACGGCCGGGGCTCCTCTGTGCTACCCCAGCCCCACGTTTGCGTTGACCACAGCAGCCACTTCTTCCCTGCTCCCTTCCCACTTTCCCAGCTCGGAGGGCAGCCAGCAGATTTTGTACACCTCTTGGCTGAGGCCGTGAGACGAAGCTGACCTTCTAGGAACGTGGCCACTTCCAGCTCATGTAGCCTCTTTACTTCAGCATGTCTCCGGAGACCCCAGGCTAAGCCCTTAGAGTACCACTACGGTTCAGACAGATGCCAAATATTTTGAAAACATTGACTTTCATTAACAAAAAAAATAATAAAAATCCATAAAGCCCATAATAATAAACAGCCTAAAGTTAGTTCTACTCCAGCCTGTGGGCTCATCATGAAAGAGGCCGACTGCACTGGAAGAAGTCATCATCCAGTTGACTGTAAACTGCATACCACATATGCACAATCAGATATATTTCATGATTTAGAAAATGTAATCACTTAGTGACTGCATTACTTAGCACCATGCTGTGCTGTGTACTGAAAGACACCATAATTAAACTGCAGCAGACCATAATTGCTCCAGGAATGAATGATGTCAGGAACATAAAGTGGCCAACATGGATTTGCAAGAGATCATGCAATGATTGCTGGAGGGTAAAAGCATTTGTTTGTTTTCATCCTGAGCATCTTAATTTCATTTGTAACCGAAAATCAGAACTCATTCAGGTTAAGGAGGAAGCAAGGAAGGAGATGAGGCAGGGCTCAAATGGGCTAATAAAAATAATCAGCGATAATGACACCAAAAAAAAAAAAAAAAAAAAGCACAAAATAGAATCTAAATACATTCACTGAGGAGGCTACAGACATAACCAGAAACATCTCGAGGTTCTGCAGTGAACAATCCCCCACTGGTAAAGAGCCTAACCCAAAGCCCACGGAAATCGAGGTCTTTCCACTGACTTTGTTGTTTGTGAGTGCATGACAAGCAAAACCTTTCCCACTGCAGACTGTCTGCCACAAAATCTTGTCTGTTTCTTTACACATTTTCCACTGTTCTTAATAAAGCCATTTTCTTATATTATGTTAATATTTCTTAAAAAAAAAAAAAAAAAAAAGAAAGAAAGAAAAAAGAAAGGAAAGAAACCCTTCATAAATACACAATCAACCCTGAGGTAATTTTCCTAAAATAATTTTTTAAATAAACTGCTCTGTACAAACTTCAGTCACTTCAAAATGCACTTTGAAACTGAAGACTGTGGAAAAGTTAAAGAAGTGATTGCTGATAAATAGTTCCATATGATTTATTGAATATAATATCCTTCCCTAGATGTTTTTTCAGATCTTAGGACATGGACATTTCACTCGCAGAGATGTGTGCTAAGGTTTAATAAGATTTTTATACACTAAAGAACTTCCTCCAGTTCCAAAACACTCTGTACCTACTCAGCATCACCAGTACTCTCTTAAATAGAAATATCCGTTAGGATGATTGTGAATTAAATCAGTGGAGTTGTATAAAAATGACTTCTATAAAACATTTGAAATGCACCTCTTCACAGACAGAGCATGCCCGAGGCCCGGTTTTGGTTAGGTTGTGGCAACACCCAAAGGTTTATCAGATGCTCTCCTTAATTCCACCGATTTTTTTCCTGGGTTCTGAAGGAGAACAAAAGTTGTCACTGCTGCACAGCAGCATCAACTAGATACGGTGACACAAGAACAGAAGAGGGAGTGCTTTTGAGAGTAAGATCATGGAGGACTGTCCCTTGGTAGCAGCTCTGAGGAAACAGACTGCCTCCTCTTTCTCAGAAGAGGTCATGTAAGGCATTTCAGTCTGTTGTACTGGCCCTTAGAAGCATGTTCTCTGGCAAGACTCCGTGCATAGAGCAAATCCAGAGCCAGACACCTTTTCAGCTTTTCTCATCGCTCTGTTGCACCAGTTACCTTACAAAGCTCTCAGCACGCCTCTCCAGGTAAGCTAGCACAAACGCTGGTGTAACACTCGCGTACATAGTTCACGTTGGTTATAGAGAATTAGTGCTCTCTGTGAATGCATTGATGTAAGGCAGCCGGGTATGATCCAGGTTCAAGCAGACACAGAAGCAGTCGTATGCAAAAGCCTCGCATGTAACCCTCCTCTCTCTTCTGCTGAACCTCATTGTATAGAAAACACAACTGGAGCAGGAGCTGGCCTATTGCTGACCATCGCCATAGCCGGGAGCATAAGGGCTCCAAACCCACTTTATTTAGGACACATGCAAGCCACCACAGACCTGACGCCGGCTCTTTGGATGCACGGTAGCTTGGCAGGGTGAAACCACGCTTGTGCTAATCCACCTTCTTACACAGCAGTGGGTCTGGCCAGGATCCCCAGCCCTGCTCAGGCAGGAACAGGCAGATCCATCTGTGTCCGTCTGTGCAGATGTGGACTCAGACGTCTTCAGAGCGCTTGAAAGGACATGAAAGCTCCTTTCCAGAACCCACAGCAAGGAAATGGCTGGGCTGAGCTCTCTAGAGGTATAAACAGGAAACAAGCTCTTCACTCTCAAGTGGCTCAATGAAAAATATCATCCAGAAGTGGCAGTAGCGCTCTGTTCGCATGCAGCTGGAGTATGCCAGAAGTTCAGGTGAGAACACAGGAAAGCCCTGGATGCTAAAGAGTGACCATGAGCAGAATGGGGCAAGCGAGCTCCAGGCTCCCCTGGAACCACATGGCCAATACCCAGCCAGCTGATCAGGCCAAAGGAGTGAAACACCACGCATTCAGGAGGGCTTAACCAGCAAAGTGGGAGGGAAAATACTGCAAATGGTCACCCTAGAGCCTCCAGAACTAAGGACAGCATGAAAAATTCTTCTATAAGAAGTAAAGATAAAGATGTATTGGATAGGGGACCGAACCACTTTGTCCCATCGTGGTGCACGTCTCTGCAAAGGCACATGAAGGCCCCAGGAGACTCCACACTTTCCCACCAAACACTCCTCCAGCTGCAACTGGAGCGAGCAGGAGATGGACACTACTGATCTGAGAGGTGAGGAAGATGCCAGCGGAGTACAAACATGTGGGACTCACTCATGTGTTTTGTGTTCTGTTTGTTATAGGAAAGAAGGGTTGTGTGTGGGTGGGCTGAAAGCCCCCCACTCACACAATGTGGAAACAATAAATCACGGGCAGCCCTGGAGAGCCACCTGTGATTTCTGAATGTGAAAAGCCCTCTTTCCCCTCTGGAACAACCTCCAGTTCTGCCCTTCCACCTTATCAAGGTTCTTGGGAAGGGGCTCACAACCACGAGCAGCCACTGGGTCCATGAGACAACTGGTGAACCTCTCAGGTCTGATCTTGCCTGGATGATGTGGTTTTACCCCTGATTCCACGCACACTTTGTTCCCTGGCTACTACACCACTGGAGCTTGCATTGGCTAGCCCAAATTCCCACCAGGACTCAGGACACGCACGGACTGCCACGTCTTTCAGCACACTGGCTGTGCTCCACCGACTACGACAGGCTTCCTTAGCGCTGGCAGGCAGCTGTTGTCTCACACCGCCTTGGCACTTTTTACCTTATTCTGTTTTTCACATTTCTCTATCCTCCCAGGATTTCCCAGCGAGGACTTCTGAAAGCCCGTGCTGCCCAGGACTCAGGATGGAGCAGGGAGGAGAGGAAGATGGCAAAGGTCATTGGTCCCACGATGGCTAAACACACATACACTTCAGACACTGGTTTCTGCAGCTCCTCAGCCGTTCCCCCATCCTCTGGAAAGGGGTCACCGTGTTGATTTATAAACTTAGGGAACCAAATGCCTCTTGCAGACCTGGTGAGTAAACACGCCAACCTCCATAGTAGCCTTGTACAGCTCCATATGGCAAGCAGAGCTTCACAAAGGCTTTTGTCCACATTTCCCATCAGTCAGACTCTACAAAGACAAATGACTAAATCCAAACTGTGGCTGAGGTTACCTTATCAGTGACCCCCAGCCTCCGGCCTTGCTTCAGTAGGCCCTAGAGATCTCGGAGTGTCCATTCCCAGCCACACACAGATACACTCCCCTGCCAGGCCTTCTGGCCTGGTAAACATTTCGGTCCTTTTCCCTGGGAAAGAGAATTAAGCTATTAAGGAGCACAGAATTAACTACAGTCCTTGTCTCATGGCATCCCCAGTGTCAGTAGAGAGAGGGTATTAACCTGAAATTAGACATTTTCCATTTTCTCTCTACTGGCGACTTTTTTCTAAGTCTACCCGAAGTTTTGGTCCCAACGCCCAAGGAGAATGGCATCCCACCGTCTCCATCTGCGAGACAAGCGTGGCACAGACGAGTCATTCCAGCCTGGGACAGGCAAGATCCATCTTGTGCACTGTTAGCATCCGTAACAACCTTTCTGCCTGCCTCAGTAAATGCCCAGAGTGGGTTACTGCTGGCAGATACAATTGCACTCTCTGTTATCTTTACAGATGTGAAATATGTGCTGCTATGTTTGCAATTATGAATGCTTAAATGAAATCTTAATTGCAAGAAAAAATATTTTAGTCATATTTACATTACCAAGAATGAGTAATGAAAATTCATATTGTCAGATGTCAGGGGTTTTGTTGTTGCTGTTGTTACTTTTTTCTTGAGAATAATAACTGGAGCTATTTATACAAAAATTCACACTATGTTGTCTCTTTTGCTCCATTATTTTTGGCAATACAAAACCAAAAAGCTAAGCTCAGCCTTAGCCACAAAAGAGTTAATTTAAAGAATAACAGTGGGAACCATGCTCTTCTCAAAGGGATATTTATTTGGTTTTAAAGAACTCGTTCTTCATGCAAAGAAAATGAAGGTTGGAACCAGAAGAGAAACATCTGCCTCCTCCAAAGTTATGAGAAACTGTGTTGCACATTCCTAACCTTTCTCCTGTCCTTTTGGCTAAAAATCAATTACTTTTTTTTTAAGGTAACATAGACATCTGGGCAACTGGGCAACCAGCAAATAAAAATCACTCTTCAGAACTAAGCACAAATAAGATTAGCTAAAAAAGAAAGGGTAGGGTGTATTTACACGTCTGGGAAGAAATATTTTCAGTTACCAGACAGTATTCTTTCTGATCCTTTCTGGTCTTCAAGATCTGAAGAAGGTAACGCATGACTGCAGCAGACAACTAATTGCTTTTTTTCTTTAAAACACTTTTGACATACCTCCCCCTTCCATTTCTTTACATGAAAATACTTAGCAAAATGCGCGTTTCTTTGAGATTGCCATTTATCTTATCAAAAGAAGCAAAAGCAGAGATTTAAAACGATTATCCCTTTCTGATAGGACACTGGAGGTACACATGTCACCCTCAGTCCCAACAACACAGGTCTGAGTCTTGGGATATTTGGGCTGAGGTGTCCAAGCAGTCAGATATGACACAAGAAACATGGAAGAAACTGGGCATGAGCTGAACTATGGGTTACTAAATTGTACAGCCCTGGAACTTTTGGCAGGGAAGAAGTAGAAAAAGAGATAGGGCAAAACTACACAATTGTCAAGAAACTCTAGTATATCCAAAATGTATTACCAAAATATTTTTATGCTTTGAATAATACAAACTGATGGATTTTTTCATTAATGAAACTGCGTCTCCATTTTTTTCAGCCACCTTTCCTAACTGTCTGCTTATTTACAGGCGGTTTTCTTGACTGGCTGAATACAACTGTAAAAACATCAGACTAAAGCACTTAAAGACACCAAATAATGCTTCTGAGCACAGGTAGCTTTACAGAGTCCAGAAGGAAATGGCTGAAAGCTAAAATGTTTGGTTTATTCTGCAGGAGTGGGGCATAATGAAAACAGATGGAAACAATTTGGATGGCAAGCTTCTCTTATACATCTCAACATCTCCCTAACCTCAGTATTCACCTTGAGTACAAATTGCCCCAGCAACTTGCAGCCCCGGATTAAGAAACTATTGCTTATTTAAATACAGATTTGCTGGGGATATCCACAGGAAATTTGAGGAGCTACTTACTGAATGCAGACCATTGTTTGCATTACAGTAGCACTCAGAAGACGCCAGCAAATCAAGCACGGTGTGCACGGTACTGTACAAATTTTGGAGGTACCCTCCCTAGCTCAAATTGCCATCATTTTCCATTATTACTACATTTCCAAAGTGTTAGGAGTTCCTTCAGAGTTCCTGTTGAGTTGAAACAGCTACTTTTTACCCTGAAGCTGTCCTAGCCCCAGGCAGCTAATACAGAGACAGGGGCTCGAGCAGCTGGGCAGCTGCGGGCAAAGAGGTGAGCATGACTGGCCCAAGGTCAGACAGGCGATCTGTACCTGAGCCAGGAGTAAATCCACATCTCTGGCACCAAAGCCCATGTCCCAGCTGAACCCAGCCTTTCTCTCTGATCTTGCTTCTCCCTTGCTCACATAAATATTTGCATGGCTAGAATGGAACCACATTGCATTTTTTTCCCCTTAGGAAAAACAACAAGTACTTAAAATATTTCTGTACCTGCCCCCCCTCCTTTTCAAGGAGGTGGAGGGGGGAATATATTTTTATTTTTCTTGGCAAGGAAGAAAAGAAGGAGAAGGCCCAGGTGGAGTCAGGTTCCCCGAGAGCTCTTTGTTCTCCAGCTCTGGCTGCACTAGCATCACTGCCGGACAGCACGGGCACAGACACAGCAGCTCAAAATCCCAGCTCAGGGCAGCAGCAGTATGGAGATGTTTGTAAGCGAGTCAGCTGAGCATTTCCATGGGAACGTTGCATAATCCATGCTGGAATACCTGGGCTGGGTTGCTTGAAGTTGACCCAGGTCTGGTTACAGTGCAAGCACACACGGGGTGCCTGAAGCAGGATCCTCACAGAGGCTGAACGTGATTAACCCGGGCCTCTCTGTCCTGTGAACAAACTACTCCCTTCACAAACCGGGTCATCTCTGGCTCTGTCAGAGGAATTTCACCTGCTTGTGCCAGCAGTGTTCTCGACTACAAGAAAAGCACCACAACTCTCTCACACCCTCACACACCAGCGAACCTCCCCACTTGGCACCAGGCCCAGCAGGCCGCTGTCTGGGGACGATGGCAGGCCCCTCTCTGGGGACGATGGCAGGCCCCTCTCTGGGGACGATGGCAGGCCGCTCTCCGAGGACGATGGCTGCTCTTTGCCACAGCCATAGCTCAGTCCCCTCCCAGCACATCGAGGCACGAGGGCAGCTTCACGCCTGCTGGCCTGCGAGGGTGCAAAACGGGGAGGGGAAGGCATGTATGTCTTCAATATGTTTGCCCGTTTTGAGTCTTTATTCCTAACATGTGTTTCTCCTTTCATGCAAAACGTGGCTCTTCTGTTTTCTGTCTCCTTGATTTCATTTTAAAGTGCAGTATTTTTATGGCATGAGGAGATAAAGATACGAGGAGGGGAGGGAAAGTGGTACAAAAAGCAATTAAGTCTGGTGGCTGGTTATTGTAATGCACGAAGAAACAACCAAAACCATTCCTTTGAAAAAGGGGCCACTTCTTCTGCTGATATGCACTGGGTTTTCACAGCTCCCATTAACATGACTGGAAACTATCCAGGTAAAACTCTTGTCTCAGTCAAAGATTAGGCTATCGTGTCTGAGATGAATGGAAACTTTTCAAAGGAAGAACCAGCATCATTCCTGGATCACTCTACCCTTGTCAGCCATTTATTTAACCCGTATTTGTGCTCCAAACTTCTTGTATTAATACAGGAAGGCTCATAACTGAGGCAATAAACTGCTTTAATGGGCTTTACCGAGCACATCTATTCCAAACGGCCAAGCAGAAACAAGTACAGGGAGAGTCTGGAAGTTCTGCCCTGGAGTGAATGGATCGCATGGTTTGGCCTTTAGGAAAAATGTTGGAGGTTTCTGAGAGTGCAGGAAGCTCGCATCTGCCAGCTGATCCAAACCCTGGGGTAGTACTACGGCACAACGCTTTGAGGATGTTTCTGTCCTCTGCTGCCCTGAGCGTCTGATCCTACAGAAGTCCCCCCAGTTTGAATTAAACCAGTTTTGTTGGAAATAGAAAATCCCCAGCCCACAAAATTTTGTATGAACCACGCATCAAATGGAGGAACTCAAACTGCAAAATGCATTCAGCTTTTTCCAGGGAGCCTGGGCGTGTGCGCGATATCGCATGCCTCCGCAGCACAGATTCTTCTTGCCCAGCTGCAGGCAGCTCCCCCAGAGAGCACACACCTGTATCTGCGTTTCTAACTCTGCCTGCCCCGGCCCGTGACACCTTGACTCGCCTTCACAACGTGCCGAGCCACCCTGCCTCCACTGGGGCAGGAGGACACCAGCCCTGCCGTCAGTGCTTCCCTGAGCTTCCCCAAGCACCTCTTGGTGCTCCGAAATCACCCCGAGCCAGGGGTCTGCCAGTGCAGAACTTAACACATGCTGGGGCTATTTTCCGTACTAATTTCTGTCATAACGTTAAAACAAACTATTTCCGGACTGCAATTATTGCACCTCATAGAGAAACGGTAAGATGCTGAAATTAAGAAAATGCTCATGTGCATTTAATTGCTAGCAGATACCTTTAAACTTGCGGTTAGGAAACTGCCAGCCGTTCCTGAAGCGTGTGCCCCACGATTCAGTTTCACTACGAAGCATTTGCAGAATCTGCTGATCCATAAAATGTACCATTGGAGAAGGTTTGTTTTGGCAGAGGTCTCCGTTTTGTCCAGCAAACTAATGGTGTCCGTTAACACACCATTACATACATCGTTAACATACTTGGCAACTGGGATTTCCCCTCAAGAATAAAGAAATCGTGTGTAAATCATAATTATTGTCCGCCTGGCAGTATCAATCATCACATACAAGGCACTTGTTCTCATTCTCCACCCCCAAAACGTTCCCTGCTCTGTCTTTGCACATGGCGTTTATTAGGAAATCACCAGCCAAGCCCCATGCCCCGTTAGTTTACACGGTCCCCACCAGGAACGCAGAGCCATTGAGAAACAGTTTCCATCAGGCTAATAACAATCTACAGCATGATGAATAACAGGCAGGGATTATCTAGGAAGCGGTCCTTGCCCTTAACATGCAATTCTTCCAAACAGCCACTAAAACCTATTTCTTTCACTCCGTAGAAGTCTTGGGAAAACAAACAAATGCAAATTAAGTAACAACTAAAAAGCCTCCTCTGTAACCTATGGGAACGGCGGTGATGGGCATGCACTCCCCTTCCTAGTTTTTGAACACTCTTCCCTGTATTATTGCAGGTCCTGTGCGGCTGTGCAGGTACGGATCCGGCTCTGTTTTCTTTATTTAGACTGTAGGCTCTTTTGGGGTACCTTTGGGGCAACCTTGCAAAGCTGGCTCCTTGTACTGCAGGGCTCAGCACCAGCTTTTCAAAGGAGTTCAGCTCCCGGCCGTGGCACCCTAGCTGCTGTCTGGGCTTTCAGCAGAGCTCAGGGCTGGTGCCCTAAAGCTTTACTAAGAACCCGGCTCCACAAAAGGCATCTGAGAGGTGACAGCGAAAACTGGTCCTTCTTTAGGGGTATAGGCAGGAGGTTTTGCTTCCTGCTCTCAGAACGGAGAGCTGGGACTGGTGGGTGAGATTTCATTCCTGGAGGTGACACATCTAATCACGTAACAAAGATTTTCTCGCACCCACAATCACTCTCAAACCTGCAGTTTGAACAGTTAAAAAGCACAGTGATGATAAAATAATAACACCAACAATACCATCAGCAGATGTGACTGCGAAGCCAGATTACCTACCTACCTCACGCTTTATGACAGACATTTAATAGAAAACACTCCCCGCAAGAGAGATTGGCACTACAGACAAGGAAAAGAAATGAACTGTGTAGCTCATGCAAACCAGGGCTGGGAATCCCAGTCGCTGCAGTTTTTCAGGAACAGGACAGAGAAGCAACGTCAGACACCTCCTAGAGCTGACACGGTGGTGGGGCTGCGATGGTCTGGCTAACCTCAGGTTCCTGTTTTCTAGGATTTGATCATCTCCACCCTCTAATAGGAAACGGCATTATTTTCAAACGGGCGAGTCACTGCCTTGCTCCTCCTTTACTCGCCAGGAGGGGACAGATCAGCATTGACAGTATGCGACAGAACAGAGTTCACAGCATGTGCCTGCCAGCCCCTGGCCTTCGTGGAGGAAGGTGAAGGAACCTGAGCTCACCATCTCTGCTGCCTGTGCATTTGCTAAAGACAGAAGCTCCCACCCGAATTCATGCTTCCCCCCCTGCATCTCACCTTGCAGGGCAATGGTAGGAAGTTGGATGCAGTACCTCGTCAGGAAAACAAAACAAGGAACAGGGAATTTACACTAGCAAGATAAAATCTCTTTCACAATTGCAGCTTGAGAGTCTCATGACAGTAAAGAATATATTTTTTTCTGCGTTTGCATTTACACTTCATCTCTGATTCCTTCCCAGTACTCCCACCCTGTAGTGCTTATACAAAAAGAGACTCCAGCTATAGTCTGTAGTATTTTCAGGCCTTGCTGGAAGTCTGCAGTCTATTTTCCAAGCTCGTAAATCTCAAGAGAAGTGTTTCATTATTCTGTCCAGGCAGTGTGGAATATCTGAGCCATAGATCCTCATGGATGTTTCATTTCTGGGCCATTCCATAGACAGGCAACATTTTGCATTTCAGAAGTGCCCTTAAATTCTTTCACCAGCCCATTCCTCTTCAAACAAGTTGGAACTGAAAATTACTCTTTCAAGTCCAGAACGATAAATTGCAACCTCCACATTCCTGCCTGAAGGGAGCATTTTTCCTCTTCTCTTCAAGCATTTTGACTTGTAGGTAGAGGAGGACAAAAGCCATGCCCTCCTCCAGCAAATTCAGGACAACAGAAGCTGAAGTAAACAGCTTTTACAGAGTTCTGTGGTGCTTAGGAGCACAGTGCATGGTCTTCTTCAACAAAAAGCAGCATTGCTCCTGGTACCTTCATCCATCTGTGTACAGATCTAAATGAGCCTTGTGTTTGGTGGTTCAGGACTACCTCACCTAGGCACATGAGTTGGTGAGATCCTTTAATACTTTTATGTATGCGCAAAGAATATTACATCAGCTTTGTTATTAAGCCATCTGGAAAATGTAAGCTGCATTTTAGGAGTGACTGTATGAATTCGAGTTTCTGTCCAAACGCACTACATTTCCAAACTATTCTCACTTAAGCAAACAAAGGAGACAAGCAAAATAATACCTCCAAGAAAAAATAAATAAATAAATAAATAAAAATAAAATCTTGTTCCTGACCTAAAAATCATGGGGATTGTGGCTTTGGGCAAAGAAGTCCAGCAAGTTGGTGCAGAAAACAAACTCCTCACTGCACGGCCTGCAGAAAGTGGATGTGCAGCCATTTGCACAGTGGTCCAATGCACTTTTAGACCTACAAAGGTCTAGGCTGCCTATGTCTCTGGGTAGCTTGTAGGCTCATCAGGAAGTGTTTAGCAGTGCCACTTTGCTCAAAGAGGAAGGCAGAGAGACAAGCATCCTCTTTTACGTCCTTGCTGCTTCTGTCAGAAGAAGCAAAGTAGAGGCAAGCCGGGTTGCTCCATTAGGACAAATAAGAAATAGATGAAGATGTGCCTTACCTTTCCTATGTGCCTTTGACGAGAAGGGTAGGTCTATACTGAAAGATGAAGCCTTAAGTAATGAATGAAAACATAACTGATAATTCAAACATGCCATGGGGCAAGTTTGAAGGGTGGTTGTCCCAAATGGTTTCATCATGTTCAAAAGCTACTGCCAGGAACATGGATATTTTTTTCCTATGCTTGTTGGTTGCTCTGCATTTAAAATATCTCTGTATGTTTGTTTTTCTTCCTGTCTCTTGTGGTTGCTTTGTAAACATCTGGGCCGGTTTTTTAGTCCTTTGTACAAGAAGTGTGTGTGTGTGTTAGTTTTGCCAGCAGCTCTTATGTAATGTTTGGGGGGCTGAAGGAATTGGTTAAACCAGCTCCTTAAAAAGGCCACCCCAACCCAAACCAATTATGGGAATATCTCATGAAACGTCTCTTCCCCCTTCCATAACACATCATCATTTTTCCCAGTTAGCTCAAAAACAGAGCCCTCCCTTTCGGCAGCAATTACTCATTATGACATCTACTTCTTGCAATCCCAGCTTTTTGCTGAGTTTCGTGGCAGTTTTGTGTCACCAAAGGACACCTATGCAGTTCCAGTCTCAGTGAATTGACTCACTTGTAGTGCACAGAGGAGTACATTTCCCAAGAATGAGGTCCATATATATCTTCCTCTCTACTAGGCAACACCCTAGCTCAGCATAAAAATGTTAACTCCTCCTAGTAGCATAAGAGCAAAACTTTAAACAGCCAGAAAATAAATTGTTCAACCATTTTTTCCTGCAACAGACATGAAGGGTTATTTGACAGTCAAGATCCTAATTCTTTTAAACTCCTTTGACAGTCCCTGCCGCTAGCATTTTTACATATGACTAGAAGTTGCCTCTCCCCCAGTAAGTGAAGAGCTTCAGAGCTTTTAAGACCAAAAGAAACATTTTGTCTGTCAAAATCTACTTTCCTGTACAATCCAGACCATAGGTTTTCACCCAACAATTCCCACTGCAAACTGAAGAATTTTGGTTGATCTGTCACAAGTTTTCAACCAAAATCTGGGTTGACTGGGACCTCCCGTGTTGGTGCAGAGGTCCAGCCCATCGTGCCTGCACCCCTCTGCTGATCTCTGTCCCCTGCTTGAGATGACAGCTGCATCTTTTCCTAACCAAGCTGAGAGTCAGCCTCTGTTGGAGATTAATGTGAGCTGGAATGTTAAGCAAGACCCCTCGCCTCCTTTCCCTCATACCCCAAATGGAGCAAAAGAGGAAGAGAAGATAGGGAGGAGAAAGCGGGAGGAGACACTGGGATACTGGGGCAGAAAACTCTGTGGGAGAAGGTAAGCTGAACACGCCAAGAGCAGAGGTGTTATGGTACTACATGGCTTACATGCTAAAATTCCTTAATGGGCTCTTCTCTTTAGGAAATAAAAAAAAAGTCTTATTTCATGTCTTATTTCATAGGCTTTCATGATTACAGGCAGCCCCCCCACCCATGCACTGCCACATTTAAAAATACCCCCACAAAACTCAATCTTCTTAATTTGCTCGGTCACAAATTGGAACAAGCTGCAATTTCTAAACAAATATTGTCTGTTTTTCCCTTCCCAACAACTGAGTTCATGTAACAGATTATCTGAACCAAATGGGTTTACAGTTCCCCATTCTCATTCCCTCACCAGTAAGACTACCACAGCAGAGAGAGACCACATGCAATACCAGCGGCGCACCTACAGAAAAACATGGGTGAATGGGGTTTACTCCACTTGGAGTAAAGATCTTGGGTTATTCTGCCCATATTTAATTTACAAATAGACCATTTATCAGATCATTTACCATCAGATCACTTACCAGATGCAGCCCTGCTTCTCAGGAGTTTTACATACTTCCATTTTGCACCCACGTCCTCAGCATTAGCCAGACAGGTGCACTTTGTGGGAAAGGAAGGGATTTTTACATGGCCTGATCTCAGAGGACAGGTGTAGACACACAGGGCTCTGAGACAAATCAGTGGTTAGCCAAGTAAGCCAGCATTCAGACAGCACAGTATTTTGCATCTTTGCTCTCTCCCTATGTCTGTGGTTGTAAGTTTGTCTAGATACATGAGGGAGAAAGCAAAACAAGGAGGAAAAAAATGCTTCACCAAGAAAATGTTACATCAGGAAGGAGAATGATAGAGCATGTCAGTCCTGACCTGATCTTTCTTGAGGTCACACAACGTCTTGAGCTTTCTTCTAGGTCATCACACGATGCAAGAGATCAGTTCTGGTGCTGGCTTTCTCCAATTATGTCCATTTCTAAACCCAAAAAACAGAGAAACAAAAGTAGGGTTTAGTTTGGACTTTGTATTCATAATACAGAAGTTTTAATAACAGAAAGTTGCTCTTTCCACTTGAAACGTGATTACCTATCCCTTAAAAACTCCAAAAGAAGCATTCCATGGTTTTTCATAGGCTGCATCCGAAGATCCCAGAGGCTTGATTCTTTCCTCTGACACTGCGTTCACAGCATACACACCTGATATAAACTGGGTCAACCCTTCACCTGAATCTCTCTCTGCACAGGGAAGAGCCTGACACTTCCTTCCATAGCACACACAAAAGTCTGAGAGCAATGGAATCCATAGGAAAATAAGGCTGCAACCAATATCCTAGCCAACAAACAGGGGATGCCAATAAAAGACTTCTGAGAATCAAAACACATCATCTACCAAAAGGGATGTAAATGCATACTGGCAAAGACCACACAAGACTAAGACAGCAAATATTGCAAGAGAACAACCCCACCTACAACGCCCCGTCTTGTTCATACCATAGATGTCAGCAGATGACAGTGACAAACATACTATTGTAACTCCAATGGAGATTCTCACCCTGTTTTGAAAAACCTTGGATGATAAACATAAAGGCTGGCAAACATCCCATCAGCGACCCTGCAGAACTCCAACCCCAGGTAGCAGAAGGTTAGAAAAACATCCCTTTACAATCACTGGCTAAGGCTGATCTGATAAACAACCATTTATCCCTTCAGCAGCTTGCTCTGCAGTTCATTACTTTCCAGAGTGAAGGTACATGACAAATCCAGAACCACAGGCTGGTTGGATGATGGCTTGATCTGGTCACAAATTGTTGCATCACTTGGGAGAAAGAGAGAAAGAGAAAGAGAAAGAGAAAGAGAAAGAGAAAGAGAAAGAGAAAGAGAAAGAGAAAGAGAAAGAGAAAGAGAAAGAGAAAGAGAAAGAGAAAGAGAAAGAGAAAGAGAAAGAGAAAGAGAAAGAAAGGAAGGAAGGAAGGAAGGAAGGAAGGAAGGAAGGAAGGAAGGAAGGAAGGAAGGAAGGAAGGAAGGAAGGAAGGAAGGAAGGAAGGT